>NC_082346.1:610000-820000 GCF_027477595.1 Haemorhous mexicanus
GATAATCCTTTGGGGGGCACGAGGCAAAAGACACAGAAGGCATAATAGACACAGAAGGCACGATAGACAAGTGACACAAGTGACGTGCACCGGGACTGCTCTGCCCTGAGCACCTCAGCACCGGGTGACTCCTCCTTTACGTGGCCTAAGGGGCCACCTCCTGCACAACCCCGCCTCCAAAGCTGCCACTCCAAAGGCCCTCCCAGCACCTCGCTTTCGTCCCCCTCTCAGGGGGCTCGTAACCCTCCACTTATCTCTTGGACGTCCGGGGATGACAATCTGCCTCCGCTGCCAAGGAAGGCCGCCTCACCCGCTGGGAATTTGCCGCAGTCACCGGTCTCTGGTCTCTTGCTCAGCTACAATCAGCAACACCAAATATCACTGCACCCTCTTAGCTGCACAGCGGCCAAAGCCCACCAAGCCTGCTACTCACCCTTCTGCCAAGAACGCCCGGCTCCTCGGGCCGCACGCTACGGCCACGCTCGGAGGCCGCCGCCGTCATCGCGGGCTCTGCCTGCCTCAAGAGGAGACAAGGTGATTTGGCATTGCTGAATCTTCAGGGGAGTCAGGCTCCTCCTCATTACTTCCCCAACTTACAGCAACTCCTCGGCCCTTCCTGAAGGCTCTCCAGGCCTCACCTTCAAATGGCAAAGGTCACGGCACCATCACAGAGCCCTGTACCGCTTACCGAGTTCCCACGAGAGCGACGAACCGGGTCTGTCGGCCACTCGCTGACGGGGTCTCGGCGTGACACCAGGGGACCACCTGAAGCACACAAAGGAGAACGGAGGCTGAGAGATGCAGCAGAAGTTGAGACCTGCGCAATAACCACTGCTTCCATCCAGGGCCCGCTGCTCACCTTGCCCGCTTACCTTGACTCCTCAGGTTCGGCTTTATGTCCTAAAAATAAAGGCAAAGAACAACGCTGTAAACACACAGTCACCGTGAACGCCGCCCCTGCAAAGGCAAACGGTGCCTCACCTGCTCCGGGGAACCACTCACCCGCCACGGGGCCCTCTGCCACGGATTTCATCTGCCAGACCCTGAAAGAATGGGAGGACAGGGGTCAGAAGGCTGCAGGATAACTTAGGCCTTCCAGACATCTCGTGTCAATCGACAAATGACATCTAGAGTCCAGCTACACCCTGCATTACAACTCCCCAGGCCCCAGGACTTGCCCTATTATACCTACACCAGGCTGTGCAGCAGGGCAGAGCGGCCTCGGGCCCAATACCCAGACACCCGTGACACAGAACAAGACAAACGAGGGGACACAACAGGGAGAGAAAGCTCTCGGCCAGAAGAATGCCAGCCAGGGCCCAGAGAAGGCGGGACCAGATGACCTGGGTGGGAGCGACGGTGAGCCCGTCAGGCTCAGAGAATCCTGGAGGAACAAAGACGCTAACAGAAGGACTTCTCGCAAGCGGGGCAAAGATGGGTGCCCGAGAATCCTACGGTCAGAATCTCCCCCTATCCTGGAATTTGTACAAGTCCTAACCAGCTAGAAGGGATCGTGGCCATGCACAGCTGTCGAGAACAGCTCAGAACAAGACCTGAAAAGAACCATCCGGTCAGATGTCTTAAGAGAGATGCTACGCCGATGCCAGTCCAGCCTCCTGAGTCAAGGCTTTGAAGGAATATGCACTGGGCCGAGGAACACAGAGATCTCAGTGGCAAAGATGGACACCTGGGCTTCGGATAATCCTTTGTGGGGCACGAGGCAAAAGACACAGAAGGCATAATAGACACAGAAGGCACGATAGACAAGTGACACAAGTGACGTGCACCGGGACTGCTCTGCCCTGAGCACCTCAGCACCGGGTGACTCCTCCTTTACATGGCCTAAGGGGCCACCTCCTGCACAACCCCGCCTCCAAAGCTGCCACTCCAAAGGCCCTCCCAGCACCTCGCTTTCGTCCCCCTCTCAGGGGGCTCGTAACCCTCCACTTATCTCTTGGACGTCCGGGGATGACAATCCGCCTCCGCTGCCAAGGAAGGCCGCCTCACCCGCTGGGAATTTGCCGCAGTCACCGGTCTCTGGTCTCTTGCTCAGCTACAATCAGCAACACCAAATATCACTGCACCCTCTTAGCTGCACAGCGGCCAAAGCCCACCAAGCCTGCCACTCACCCTTCTGCCAAGAACGCCCGGCTCCTCGGGCCGCACGCTACGGCCACGCTCGGAGGCCGCCGCCGTCATCGCGGGCTCTGCCTGCCTCAAGAGGAGACAAGGTGATTTGGCATTGCTGAATCTTCAGGGGAGTCAGGCTCCTCCTCATTACTTCCCCAACTTACAGCAACTCCTCGGCCCTTCCTGAAGGCTCTCCAGGCCTCACCTTCAAATGGCAAAGGTCACAGCACCATCACAGAGCCCTGTACCGCTTACCGAGTTCCCACGAGAGCGACGAACCGGGTCTGTCGGCCACTCGCTGACGGGGTCTCGGCGTGACACCAGGGGACCGCCTGAAGCACACAAAGGAGAACAGAGGCTGAGAGATGCAGCAGAAGTTGAGACCTGCGCAATAACCACTGCTTCCATCCAGGGCCCGCTGCTCACCTTGCCCGCTTACCTTGACTCCTCAGGTTCGGCTTTACGTCCTAAAAATAAAGGCAAAGAACAACGCTGTAAACACACAGTCACCATTAACGCCGCCCCTGCAAAGGCAAACGGTGCCTCACCTGCTCCGGGGAACCACTCACCCGCCACGGGGCCCTCTGCCACGGATTTCATCTGCCAGCACCTGAAAGAATGGGAGGACAGGGGTCAGAAGGCTGCAGGATAACTTAGGCCTTCCAGACATCTCGTGTCAATCGACAAATGACATCTAGAGTCCAGCTACACCCTGCATTACAACTCCCCAAGCCCCAGGACTTGCCCTATTATACCTACACCAGGCTGTGCAGCAGGGCAGAGCGGCCTCGGGCCCAATACCCAGACACCCGTGACACAGAACAAGACAAACGAGGGGACACAACAGGGAGAGAAAGCTCTCGGCGAGAAGAATGCCAGCCAGGGCCCAGAGAAGGCGGGACCAGACGACCTGGGTGGGAGCGACGGTGAGCCCGTCAGGCTCAGAGAATCCTGGAGGAACAAAGACACTAAAAGGAGGACTTCTCGCAAGCGGGGCAAAGATGGGTGCCCGAGAATCCTACGGTCAGAATCTCCCCCTATCCTGGTATTTGTACAAGTCCTAACCAGCTAGAAGGGATCGTGGCCATGCACAGCTGTCGAGAACAGCTCAGAACAAGACCTGAAAAGAACCATCCGGTCAGATGTCTTAAGAGAGATGCTATGCTGATGCCAGTCCAGCCTCCTGAGTCAAGGCTTTGAAGGAATACGCACTGGGCCGAGGAACACAGAGATCTCAGTGGCAAAGATGGACACCTGGGCTTCGGATAATCCTTTGTGGGGCACGAGGCAAAAGACACAGAAGGCATAATAGACACAGAAGGCACAATAGACAAGTGACACAAGTGACGTGCACCGGGACTGCTCTGCCCTGAGCACCTCAGCACCGGGTGACTCCTCCTTTACGTGGCCTAAGGGGCCACCTCCTGCACAACCCCGCCTCCAAAGCTGCCACTCCAAAGGCCCTCCCAGCACCTCGCTTTCGTCCCCCTCTCAGGGGGCTCGTAACCCTCCACTTATCTCTTGGACGTCCGGGGATGACAATCTGCCTCCGCTGCCAAGGAAGGCCGCCTCACCCGCTGGGAATTTGCCGCAGTCACCGGTCTCTGGTCTCTTGCTCAGCTACAATCAGCAACACCAAATATCACTGCACCCTCTTAGCTGCACAGCGGCCAAAGCCCACCAAGCCTGCTACTCACCCTTCTGCCAAGAACGCCCGGCTCCTCGGGCCGCACGCTACGGCCACGCTCGGAGGCCGCCGCCGTCATCGCGGGCTCTGCCTGCCTCAAGAGGAGACAAGGTGATTTGGCATTGCTGAATCTTCAGAGGAGTCAGGCTCCTCCTCATTACTTCCCCAACTTACAGCAACTCCTCGGCCCTTCCTGAAGGCTCTCCAGGCCTCACCTTCAAATGGCAAAGGTCACAGCACCATCACAGAGCCCTGTACCGCTTACCGAGTTCCCACGAGAGCGACGAACCGGGTCTGTCGGCCACTCGCTGACGGGGTCTCGGCGTGACACCAGGGGACCGCCTGAAGCACACAAAGGAGAACAGAGGCTGAGAGATGCAGCAGAAGTTGAGACCTGCGCAATAACCACTGCTTCCATCCAGGGCCCGCTGCTCACCTTGCCCGCTTACCTTGACTCCTCAGGTTCGGCTTTATGTCCTAAAAATAAAGGCAAAGAACAACGCTGTAAACACACAGTCAC
The DNA here is from genome assembly GCF_027477595.1 of Haemorhous mexicanus. NCBI lineage: Eukaryota > Metazoa > Chordata > Aves > Passeriformes > Fringillidae > Haemorhous > Haemorhous mexicanus. Next base: position 614,338 of record NC_082346.1, read on the forward strand.
CGTGAACGCCGCCCCTGCAAAGGCAAACGGTGCCTCACCCGCTCAGGGGAACCACTCACCCGCCACGGGGCCCTCTGCCACGGATTTCATCTGCCAGCACCTGAAAGAATGGGAGGACAGGGGTCAGAAGGCTGCAGGATAACTTAGGCCTTCCAGACATCTTGTGTCAATCGACAAATGCCATCTAGAGTCCAGCTACACCCTGCATTACAACTCCCCAAGCCCCAGGACTTGCCCTATTATACCTACACCAGGCTGTGCAGCAGGGCAGAGCAGCCTCGGGCCCAATACCCAGACACCCGTGACACAGAACAAGACAAACGAGGGGACACAACAGGGAGAGAAAGCTCTCGGCGAGAAGAATGCCAGCCAGGGCCCAGAGAAGGCGGGACCAGACGACCTGGGTGGGAGCGACGGTGAGCCCGTCAGGCTCAGAGAATCCTGGAGGAACAAAGACGCTAAAAGGAGGACTTATCGCAAGCGGGGCAAAGATGGGTGCCCGAGAATCCTACGGTCAGAATCTCCCCCTATCCTGGAATTTGTACAAGTCCTAACCAGCTAGAAGGGACCGTGGCCATGCACAGCTGTCGAGAACAGCTCAGAACAAGACCTGAAAAGAACCATCCGGTCAGATGTCTTAAGAGAGATGCTATGCTGATGCCAGTCCAGCCTCCTGAGTCAAGGCTTTGAAGGAATACGCACTGGGCCGAGGAACACAGAGATCTCAGTGGCAAAGATGGACACCTGGGCTTCGGATAATCCTTTGTGGGGCACGAGGCAAAAGACACAGAAGGCACGATAGACAAGTGACACAAGTGACGTGCACCGGGACTGCTCTGCCCTGAGCACCTCAGCACCGGGTGACTCCTCCTTTACGTGGCCTAAGGGGCCACCTCCTGCACAACCCCGCCTCCAAAGCTGCCACTCCAAAGGCCCTCCCAGCACCTCGCTTTCGTCCCCCTCTCAGGGGGCTCGTAACCCTCCACTTATCTCTTGGACGTCCGGGGATGACAATCCGCCTCCGCTGCCAAGGAAGGCCGCCTCACCCGCTGGGAATTTGCCGCAGTCACCGGTCTCTGGTCTCTTGCTCAGCTACAATCAGCAACACCAAATATCACTGCACCCTCTTAGCTGCACAGCGGCCAAAGCCCACCAAGCCTGCTACTCACCCTTCTGCCAAGAACGCCCGGCTCCTCGGGCCGCACGCTACGGCCACGCTCGGAGGCCGCCGCCGTCATCGCGGGCTCTGCCTGCCTCAAGAGGAGACAAGGTGATTTGGCATTGCTGAATCTTCAGAGGAGTCAGGCTCCTCCTCATTACTTCCCCAACTTACAGCAACTCCTCGGCCCTTCCTGAAGGCTCTCCAGGCCTCACCTTCAAATGGCAAAGGTCAAGGCTTCATCAATAAGGCCTATATAACTTCCTGAGTTCCCACGAGAGCGACGAACCGGGTCTCTTGTCCTGTTTTTTATTCTCAGCATGACATGCGTGGACCATCTAAAACATGCAAACAACATTGGATGCTTAGATCTGCATCAGAAACACCACCACCCTAGGTAGACAAATATATACGTTTTAAACAACAAAACTCAAAAAAAATCCACCAAAAAACCTGCCTCTAATTACTCATAACCACACTACCTGATAAAATATTAAAGACCCCATGTCCAATCCCCTTAATAAAACCTGTAAAATCTGTGCCAAAAAATCCCTAAAACTGAAAAAACCTTGCCTCTTACCAAATAAAAGGCAAAGAAACAAGTCTTTTGATCGATACAAAATCATTAACGTAACACAAAAAAACCACAAAAATATAAAACCTTACTGAACAGCATTACACGCTAATTTCATCACAACATATAAAAATCCACCTATTTTTAACCTAACAAAAACATCACCAAATTTTACTGCAATAAAACCTTGAAAACCTCACTCAAAATAAAATTTCAAAATTCCCTTATAACCTGAAAACTCATACATTAGTTATACATACTAAACATGGACTTCCTCCAAAACAAATATTCCTAATACCCAAACATCACAAATAAAGATTTAAAATAACTACTAAAAAGTCAAAAGCCATAAAAAAATTAAAAACCCAACCTCAACTATCTAAAACTACCTATATCTCTTCTTAAAAAAACAGCCCAACAAATACCATTTATCACCTCAACAATACACCACCAGCAACACCTAGCAACTCAAAATACTGTCATCCCCATCCAAAAAACACACCATAAACTAAAACACCAAAAAAACCAAAATCAATCAGCAAAACCCACTCACCCTTCAACAAACCCATTTAGCCTACACACATAACCAAAACAAATAAAAATTAACTATAAAGTATCATACCTTAATTAACTCCACCATTAAACACTGCTGTACCAAACTTAATTTAAAAAATCATAAAAACCAAGTTACAAGTGGTAAATAACACCAACAAATAAACCAACACACTTATATACCACCAAAAAATGAATAAAAGCCACATATAAATGCCACTATTTATTAAACAGCACTGCCATTAAATATATTTACCCATATATATAAATGCATACACACAATAAAAATACATTAATTTGAGCATTAAACCAACGATATAAGAAAATAAAACGTCCTAAAGTGATAATATAATAGGATATTCTCTATCATCCTCACCCAAATTCTCTCTGAACTATATTGCCGACCACAAACAATAGAAAAAATAAAAAATCAATTCTTTACTTATTTTACCTTACATCTCATGTATTAGCCAAAACGAAAAATTTGGCCAAAACCGTAATTTCTTCTTCTAAAACTATTCAACTTTACTGCGATACAAAAAACCAAACCACCACCAAAAACCTGATGACGAAAAGATGCTGGTCACACCCCATGCACCTTTCCGTCCGCCCCTGCCGCTGCACGGACGCAGCAATGTAAAAACGGACACCCGGAGGTCTCACGACACAGTGCGAAACGCGTGGAACACTGTTTCCATAAGACGCCCACGGTATTATTTAAAGCTGTGGCTCGCTTGCAGAGCAACACCAACAAAGCCCACAAACAAAAAGCCCTCGTGGTCGGCGCTGGGTTTTTTTCCCCCTTCTTCCTTTCAGTGACTTTGGCAAGCATGCTCCGAAGCTGACAAGCCGCAAGCGTCCCCGAGCGCCCCTTGCCGGGACTCGCTCCCGGCTGGCGCCGCTCCGCGGGGCGGGCGGCACCGGGAAGGCCACTCGAGCCACGGGAACGGCGGCACCCGGTGCCCCAGGGCGGCCCGGGGATCCCGGCACCGGACGGAGCGCGGCTGCCGGCACGACAGCGGCTCCTCCGGCACGCAGGGGCAGCGCCGAGACGGGAGACTTCCGCCCGCTCCCCCCGGCCCGGCCGGACCGGCACCGGGCCCAGGGGGCCCCGGCGGCGCCCGAGCCCCGCGCCCGGAGCGGGCAGAGCGGCCGGCACCGGCCGGGCCAGCGCAGCGCCCATGCCGCCTCTCCCGCCCGCCGGCCCGGCACAGCTGACCCGGCTCCGCACGGCTCGCACCGGCTCGTCCCACCTCCACGCCACCCCGGCGCCGCCCCGCCGGGATTTTCCGGCACGCGGTCACTTCCAGGGCCTGGAGAGGGGCGCGCAGCCCTGTTCCGACGGGAGTCGGGGGTTGCAGCCCTGTTCCGACGCCGCTCGCCCGCCCCCGGCCCGTGGAGCGCTGAGATCGCGCCCCTGCCGACCGCCGAAACTGGCCCCGCCGGGCCTCCCTCGCCGCTGCCATTCACCCCAGTCATCGTGTCCCGTTGCACTCCTGAATCTCCTTCCCTCCTACCCTCTATTTACAGACACCGCCACGCTCGCCGCTCGCTCCCGCCCCTCGCCTTCCCTCGACGGGCAGCGGTCCTTCCCCCGCCCCCCCGGCACCCAGCGGCGCGGAGCAGGGCGCTGCCTCGGGGGGGGCTGCAGTACCGCTGCCTGTCCACAAGGCGGCAGACGGACCGCGGTCCTCGATTTTCCCGCCCTTTTCCTCGCCATCTAGAAAAGGTAAAAGCGAATCCGCGACACCCGCGACACGCCACTCCCTTGATATATATCATATGATATCATATTGATGAACTATATTTATAAATGTTTCCTATAATTAATTATAATTAGATATTCACATATTACTTCTATTATGCATTGTATCGATTTCTATTATTTTATATTTATGAATATTTTATATTTTTATATTTGTCTACATTTATTTGTAATATATTTCTATATTTATATTTTGTATGTGTTTGTTTATATTTACAATCTATATTTATATATTTCTATAAACATATAAAATACTCTATAAGAAACAATATAATATTGTAATATATAAGGACTTATGTTACATGTTTTATTTTTATATATTCTTTCTGCATTCAAAATTCAAGTTTTTATTCTCATTTCTATACATATATTTGTTTTGTTTAAATATAGTTTTAATTTCACATTAAAAATCTAATTCCTAAAAAATTACAAAACAAACAGCATCAAATATCCACAAATATCGTCGAAAAACATCAAAATACCTCCACCAGCCAACCAACTGCCAGCAAAAAACCCCCACACTATGCTCTTTTCACTAACAATTCTTTTTACACCAGAATACTGGAATGAAAATAAAAAAAAACACTATGGAAAAACACAGGAAAACACAAAAACTACTAAAAAAAAAAATCAAACCAACTTACTAAACTATAAACCGTACCACTGACCCTGAATATTACTAAAAAAAAAAAAAAAAACAGAAACAAAAACCACAACACTACCTCTACAGTAACTCAAAGAATAATCAATACTCTATAAAAATAACTAAAAAACCAGAAGTAATTAACGATATAAAAAAACCCTCAACCAATAAAGAATAAGAAAATAACTACCCAAATAAAAAAACGACCTAAGGAGACCCACCATATAAATACCCACGTTCCCAAAACCAAAGTAATAAACAACAACGAAAAAAAAAAAAACCAAAACAACTTCAATTGACAACAAATAAATTATTCCTAACGGAAAAAGCCATAAACCATACACTCCAATCAAACAGACCAAAAAAGTAAAAGCCCCGTAAGATAATAAACAAAACTGCAAGCACAAGTATTAAAACACCCTCACCTATTAACTACATGACGCCACCTGAAACCCACCAGAACAAACGCTACACACTCACGCTAATAAAAGCCACCGCAACAGACTTAAAACCCTAAGCGCTACTTCACGCTACGACCCATAAAAACCATCGCACACCTTTAGAAAACATCGCACACCCGGCAAAAAAATATATCCGACTACAAAACTCCATTCAAAACAAACCTTTATCGTCACCACCTGAACCGAGATCCACAGCATTCAGGAAAAACACCCTATCCCTTAGCATCCACCAACTACAAACAGAACGAACCGATGCAATCGATTCCCAAAACCCGCCTCGAAACCACGACGTCCAAGAACTTTCAGCAATCGAAGCCCGCGCTGCCGGCACGGACGGAGCGCGGCTGCCGGCAGGACAGCGGCTCCTCCGGCGCGCAGGGGCGGCGCCGCCCCGGAGCCCCCCGCCCGCTCCCCCGGCCCGGCGGGGCCGGCACCGGGCCCAGGGGGCCCCGGCGGCGCCCGAGCCCCGCGCCCGGAGCGGGCAGAGCGGCCGGCAGCGGCCGGGCCAGCGCAGGGCCCGGGCCGCCTCTCCCGCCCGCCGGCCCGGCACAGCCCCGCTCGGCTCCGGCACGGCTCGCACCGGCGCTGCCGCGGCAGCCCCGCCGCGCCAGATTCCCCGTCCGCCTCAGCGAGCGCCCGGGCGGTGCCGGGAGGGCTCCCGAGCGGGAACGTTCGGGGCCGGGCCACGGGCAGAAGAAGCGCCCTCGAATGCAGCGGCGCGGCCCGATCGCAAGCCTGCGAACGCTGCGAGAGCTGGAGGTGCCCGCAATTGTACCCCGAAACTGCCGCCGCAGGCGGGGCTCACCTCCCCTCAACAAGGGCAAATAAATGTGTTCTCCCCTTCAATTTCTTCCCCTGTAATGGCAGAAAAGAAAGGGGGGTTCCCCAAATGAAAGCCTTCAACTGATGGCAAAGAGGGATTTTGACCTCAATTCAAACCCTTGAAAAGGAGGGACACCAGGGCTGCCCCCTCAATTTAAACTTTAGGATTATGAAAATGGGGTGGCTGCCTTCAAATCAAACTCATAATACCACAATATTTTCCCCATTCCCCTTAAAACAGAACGCAGGGATTCCCTGTCGCCCCTGTGATACCCCTAACAGCCTGGAAAAGGCAGGTTTTCCTTCAATCAACGCCCTTAAAACCACAAGTGAAGGGGGATCCCCCCCGGTCCAAACACAGACAACAATAGAAGAGTAGCTGCTTCTCTCTCCTTAATTTCTTTTGTCCTCATAAGTTCCATGTTTGTTCCTGGGGGCACCGGGGAGGGACTGGCAAGATGAAATTGAGAAGGGAAAGGACAAAAGTCCCCGCTCCGAGTCCACACGGGCTCACCTGCTCGGCTGCCGCTTCCCGGCACAAAGCTCTGTCTCTCGGCACCTCCTTTAAGCAACGCTCCACGTATCCAAGCGCGCATCCTGGTGTTCCCCCAGAGCCCGGGAGAAGCTCTCACCGTCCTTCCACGAGACAGCCCCGGGAGCCCCCCATGAACCCCGCTACTCAGCAGCACCATGCGAAAGAGCTGAGACAAACCCTCCCCCTAAAACAGACCCCGGCAGGAGCCGGCCCCTCCTCATCCTTACAGCTCACACCTGGGGCTGCTCCGAGCCCCCATCATCCTTACAGCTCACACCTGGGGCTGCTCCGAGCCCTCATCATCCTTACAGCTCACACCTGGGGCTGCTCCGAGCCCCCATCATCCTTACAGCTCACACCTGGGGCTGCTCCGAGCCCTCATCATCCTCAAAGCTCACACCTGGGGCTGCTCCGAGCCCCCCATCATCCTCACACTCATACCTGGGGCTGCTCCGAGCCCCCATCATCCTTACAGTTCACACCTGGGGCTGCTCCGAGCCCTCATCATCCTCACACTCACACCCGGCGCTGGTGCCACTCTCCAACAGCGCCTCTCGGTGACCAGTGCAGAGCCCGCTTCTCACAGACGCAGAGCAAACAGAAATCTGCTACGGGTGTTGGCTTTTCTCAGTCCCTCTGGCTCCACAACTAAAACGCGTTCGTGCGCTGATGGCATTGAGAGAAAGCTTTCCAGTGGAGAGAAGCGTCATTCAGGGAGCACACTTTGATACACCTTCAGAAAAAGCAGAATCAGCACCAACTCCTAAGACCCCTGCTGAGGAACCCAGCCCTCCTTGGGACACCCAATGCAGCAGACCTCGAAAAAGGAGGGGAAAAGTGAAGCTCAGAGTGGAAAAAGAGAACACAAATACAGCCTTTAAAAAAGCCTTCACACAGCAATAGAGGGAACCAGTCACATTTCTTCTTTCCTTGCTTTTTGTGATTACATAAATATGAAATTAAAACACATTAAACAAGGCAGAGCTAGGCTCTTACAGGTCTTCATTTGGCAGTCTGGATGACAATGGGTGAAGAAGTAAAATGAGAAAAAAACCATGACTGATGGGTGAAGAAGTAAAATGAGAAAAAAACCATGACTCTTTGCCTTGTTTGGTCCCAACAATGCTAAGCTAAGGGCTTGTCCTCTGACATCCACTGTCCAAGGAGAGTGATGTCCTCTCACAGATGCATCCATTGCTGAGACAGCAACAGAGAGTACTGCAGGATTCCTCCAATATAGTGTGTGTATATTCCCTGTAGTGGTGCTAACTGGGATCAGTGAAGTCTAAGCAAGTTTTTGTGAGTTCTTATTTGTATCTCTAGCCAGCTTCAGGGTTGTGCTGGGACTCTGATGCCAAAAGTTATGCTGACCCAGAAAGGAATCGAAACAGATCGAAACTCCTCTGCATCCAGCTCTCTGTTGCATCCAAATTAATAGGGCTGCTTCAGCAATGTTGAGTTGTGAAGACAGGATTTTTCATTCCTGGTTTAATATCTATGCTCAATACTGTGATGTTTTATGGTGTTTCTCCTGCCCTTTACTGAGCAGTGTTGTGATCCTTGCACAAGTCCTTGGGTCTGTATGCAAGGGCGACGTGAGGGATCTTGAGTGGTGAGAGGAAGGTACTTGCTGTTTCACACCCTCCTTACTTTTTTTTTTTTAATTTTTAATAGTCATAAATATGCCCTGGAAAGGAATCCTTGAACTCATGCCCCTTCTACATCCAACAACCTTATCTGAGAGAGCACTTTTCCTCTTACAGGAGGAGGAGCAAGATATGTGCTTATGAGCAAGGATGGCTGTGCATGGCAGCAGAAAATATGAGCTCGTTGCATCTCTCCTTTCTTAAACAAGAGCCTAAAAATACTGCTGAAATCACTGACTGGAAACATAGAATACAGTTCCATGGCCACAGTAAAGCTGACTGGATCTATGCCTCTGTCCAAAACACTTTCAGATGTATATGCCAAATCAAATGGACTAAAAAATTCTTGGAAGGAAAAAGGAGGTTTTCAAGGATTAATGATTCTTCACCTTATTCTGAATAAATAAACCTATGGGTAACTAGAATACAAATGCGCTTACTGAGATGAAGCATTTAATCTGACGGGGACAGGTAGTTGCAGAGCCAAACTCCTGTTTGCGGTCTAATCTCCAGGAGATCTTGGCTGCACATCAGACCCCTTAGTCAGCTCATAGCCCCAACAAAGCTTAAAAAGGTCAGAGAGCACTGTGGCAACCCTTACTAACCCTTAGTCTGAGCTATCATGACTTTTTCAAGTTAAGTCCATGATTTGAAAACCCCATTTCTAACCTATGTGAGGCAAAGCTAGTTCACACCAGGTCAGCAGTGCCCTCATCATCTTGAGGCTTTGGTGTGCCCAGAGCTGACGTGCAGGGACTGCAGCTCTGCACGTCTTAAGGGCATTGAAAGCAGAGCAACATCCACTTCTAATGAGAGGCAGCAAGTGCCAGCATGGCTTTCTTCTCCCCACTGGGGAGGCAGAAACAGATGTGGATGCCAGGGAGATACTTCCCTCCGGGAAGGAGGAGGGGTCAGGGTCCCGGGTTTTCCCCTGAGGCACCGGAGTAGATGGTGAGGGTCCTTTCCAGTCAAATTGGGTGTTAATAAGGTTCCAGTTCACTGGCTGCTCTTATGGGCAGAGGCTCACCCGCGATAAAGACGAGCCAATACCAGGCTGGACTCCCCGGTGGCAGCGAATTTTCCCCGCGGTAGCAGCAACTCGACCGAACCCCTCCTGTCCCGAAAGCGAGAGAGAGAGAGAGAGAGAGAGAGAGAGAGAGAGAGAGAGAGAGAGGAGCTGAGCCCAGCCCCTCAACCCCCAGCCAAACACCTGACGGTATCTCTGCCCTTCCCAGGAGAAAAGCCTCTGTACTGGTCGTTACTATCTCCTAGGCAAGAGATGAGAGAATTTCCTGAGAGAAAAAGAAACAAAAAGGGGGAAAAAGAATTCCTAACCTTCAACAAAGAAAGACCCTCAGAAGAGGAGGAAGAGGTAGAGCCACAGGTAGTTATGTGATCCCTATCCCGGGATAAACAGTAAGAGATGCAAAAAGATTTCAGCTGCCAGTCACATGGTGACTGTACAACATTTGGCAATCTTGTGGAGAAGCCAATATAGTGAACGGATAGGATCTTCCTCCTACATGCCCTGTTCTTGCTTGCTTGCATGTCAAAGTGACGGACAAGTTGCCAGGAAGCAGCATGGAAAACCCAGTGCTGAGCACAGCGCTGAAGACAGCAAGGACAGGAGACAGCTGCGGGCTGGTGTGACCAGGAGTGAGAGAATTGGGTCCTGCTCCTTTCCAGCTGTGCTGCGGGAAGTTAACCAGCTCCAGCTCCTCCCTCATGAGCAGTGCTTCTGGGCACCCTACCTATCACAGTGCTCGCTGCAGCAGCTGCTTCTTACCCACTGCCCTTCAAGGGCACTGTATGGCCTCTAGCACATTCTCAAACCAGCAATCCTGTTTGAAGAAAAACAGGGCAAGATTTCAGAAATTGAAAATTTTTGTATCTTTTCCATGTCTGTTGTTCTGTGATTTCCACTGCTTTAAATGCATCCCAAGATACCTTGAAAGAGATGCATAGCTTGATTATTGCCAACGTGAATGGCTATTGGTTCAAATGGCTGCTTAGAAAAGAAGAATAATAGAGAGAGAAATAATCTTCTGCAATCCACATCCAATGTTTAGACCTCCTGCCTTACGCTTTGCTTGAGCTAATGGCTAAAGACTTGTATCATGGTACAGCAACAAAGAAAATCTTCTGCCTGCTTTAAAGCTATTAGCCCCTTAGTCATTAAAAATAATTAAAAATACATAAAACGTTTGACTTTTGTTTAAGTTTCTTTACTTAAAAGGGGGATTTTTGTGTTCTTTCTGCATCTTAGTCTTTACCATCTTTTTCGTCCTACTGGACTGGCATAACAGCATGGGGGATGTTTTGCTAAAAGATGGAAACGTGTGTCTAAAATATGTTAGATTTTACCACAAGTGATTTCAGATTTACAACATGAAACTTTTAACTATGGACTTGCCCTGACAGCTGGCTTTAAAAGGATGTAGATTAAAGTAAAACCTCATTTACCTTAAGGAGAATTTGAGAAAAAGTCCCTAAGTATATTCTCTGATTTATGGCAGAGAAACATATACTACAGAAAAAATACATATTCGTCAGCAAAAACTAGGCATGCGATGGAAAGCTGCACTTGATTTATTTTGAATTTACAAGTGTGACCTTATCACAGCCAAGACAGCCCAAATGTGAAACAGGACCTTATCTGCCTTTATGCCTCTGAGTAACATGATTCTGTGTCTAAGTAAGTACACTAAAACCATTTTAGATCTACCTGGATATATATATATATATATATATATATATATATATTAAAATATGTTTACACTTGTACACCTGGACAGACCCAAGCTGCCACCACCACCAATTGGGGCTGCTTTAACAGTCCCAAGCATCTCCTGCAAACTGACACCAGGAACCTGAGCTGGTGAGTTTTGTTTGCCAGGGAAAAGGTCTGGCGTTGGTGCTCAGGGGCCTGTGGCCTGGAGTGGCTGGCTGGCTCCTGAGGTTCTGCATGGTGCAGGATGCCTCCCTGTGATGTAGCATGCAAACCCAACACATGCCAGCTATTGGGAAGAAAGAAAGCGAATCCCAGTCCCAGCCCGAGCAGGGGGAGCACAATGAGCGCTCCTTGGCAAATCCCGATTTATTTAGAGCAGAGGCACAGCAGAAGTCAGTGAGCCGCTAACAAGAAACTCTTGCTGCCCTTGACAGCCGCTTCAGGAGAGCTGCCCAGAGACAGAGGAACTACAACTCCCTTTGTCTCTGGAGGATCTGTCTTCTCAGGCACAGAACAGTGGGGTTTTCCAGCTGGGAACGCTGAGACGTCCCGGGAGCCGGGGGCTGGACGCTGCTGGCACCAGCGCTCTCCCTGGTGCGCCTCATGCTCCGGGGAATGATGCCTTGCAACAGGCTCAGCTCGCGTTCTCGCTCCCAGCAGGCTTTCTCTGGCCACGTCCATCTCGAGCCACGAGCCGCTTCTGCTGATCCCGGAGGGGGGCTGGGCTGTGACGGCACAAAGGGGCCAAGCGCTGGCATCAGGCAGGGCTGTGACGTCCCAGGGCTGTGCGGGCTGCAGCACTGTGACATCACTGCGCTGTGGCTATATAAGACGGGCCAGCGCCTGCAGCGCCAGTGCAGTCGCGATGGGACGTGCCGGAGCCACGAGTGACGGCGGCGTCCTGATGACCGCGCTTGTCCTGCTGCTGGCCGCTGTGGCTCTCTGGTGGGCCCTTGTCCACCGGCAACCACGGAGCCGGCATGCACGGACAGCGAAGAGGAGCAAGCGCCCCGGGGTCCGGCCCAGAGGCTCACGGAGGAACCGAGGAGCCCCTGTGGCTCCCAGGTGCCCCAGGCCTCGGGCGACTCCTCGCAGGCGGCCGCGTGCTCCCGCGAGCACCCCGAGCAGGCCCTGCAGCTGCGGCCCCTGCGTGGCAGTGGCCCAGGAGCTGCAGGAGCTGATGCGGCGGCTCTGGGGTCGCAATGGGACACGCGCGCCGCTCTACTCGGGGATGTGGCAGGCGTTGTGGAAAGAGCTGGAGGAGCTGGTGAAGCGAGGCCACCTGCCCTGCTGTGGCCCGTCCAGCTCCTCCCCAGGCCTCCATCCCTCAGAGAGGCTGCTCCCAGCAGGATTCTCCATCCCTGGGAGAGCCTCAAGGCCTGCAGGGATGGCACAGCAGGGGAGAGCCATCCCTGCAGGAACCTCAGGCTGTCAGAGACCCTGCACCCTGCCAGGAGCCTCTGCTATCTCTGGCAGCCTCCATCCCTGGCAGAGGCTCAGTGAGACCTGTCAGCCTGCAGAGGGTGCAGAGCCCGTGGACAGGTCTCCCAGCTCCCTTGGACTCACGGGCTTCAACGACACGGGCGCACCCCTGAGCCTTGAGGTGGCCGGGGAAAGCCCAGAAGTCCAAACGGGAGCCCAGCCCAATCCAGGGGAGCCTCCTCGGGCGAAGCTGGCCGAGCAGCAAGCGTCCTGGAGCCAGCAGCGGCCATCCCGCAGCTGCCAGGACGCTGCGCCGCTTGTGCCGGCTGGCGACAGCCCGAGCCTGGGGGTGGAAACGAGCCTGGAGACACCAAGGAGGTTCCTCCATCTCCAGGAAGCTGTCCCAGGACAGCCCTCGAGGGCCACGAAGGGCTCTCTAATAGCAGGTGAGATCTCCTGAGGAGCTGTCTGAGGCTCCCCCGGGGCTCTTGAGGGGCGCGGCCAGGCCAGGCCAGGGCCCCTGAGAGCAGCCTAGTCGCTGCCTCTTCCCAGTGCCTCTGACGGCACGGCTTCAGAAGGCCCTGCTTGCTTTGCAGTTACTCCTGGGACCACCCTGGGCGAAGCCTCGGGCTGCAGCCCCGGCCGTCGTCAAGAGCAGAGCCCAGCCTACGACGCCGGGGACAGCGACGGTGCCGGCTCGCCCCGCTGCACCGAGGCTCCTGCAGCCGCCTGTGCGCGCTGCCCTGGCCCGGTTCTGCCGCTCGCCGGCCCGTCGGCTGCGGGGCGGCGGCCGCTGGCCGGGGTCGCGCAGCAGGAAGCAGGTGAGAGCAGCTTCGCTCGCGGGCACTTGCGGGGGTGGGGGGGACGTTCCCGGGCGCCAGGCTGATGGCTCGCTCTCGACCGCAGGGCAAAAGAAGGAGCTGCAGGAGCTGTACCAGCTGGGCCCGCAGCTGGGCAGCGGCGGCTTCGGCACCGTTTTCTCGGGCATCCGCCTCTCCGACGGGAGCCCGGTGAGCGGCCGCCACCGGCCGGGCGTGGGAGGAAGGGCAGCGGTGGGGAGGGGCGGGGCTGGAGCTCAGCCCTCCCTCCTCTCTCCTCGGCTTGCAGGTGGCCATCAAACGCGTGGCCCGGGAGAGCGTCCTGCAGTGGGACGAGCTGGTGAGTGAGCGGGGCCAGAGGGGTGCGGCGGGCAGGGAGAATCCCGGGGCGCCGATGGGGAGCGGGAGGCGGGGGATGGCGGGGGCAGCGGGCGTGGGCTCAGCGTGCAGGCCGCAGCATCGCGGGCCTGGGCACGCCAAACAGCGGCGGCGGGGCCGGGCAGGGGGCACCCCCCAAGCATCCCCTGGGCGGGAGGAAGCCCAAGCACCAGGGAGGCTGCGCGATGGGGGCACTGGGGTACTCCCAGGCAGGGCGCCGCACAGCAGCCCCAGGGCGGCATCGGGCCTGCCGAAGGCACTGATTTTCTCCTCCTCACAGCCCGACGGCACCCGCGTGCCCCTGGAGATCGTGCTGATGGAGAAGGTGGGCTCTGGCTGCCACAACATCATCCAGCTCCTCGACTGGTTCGAGCTGCCTGACAGCTTCGTGCTGGTGATGGAGCGTCCGGAGGCATCGCAGGATCTCCTGCAGTTCCTGCTGGAGCAGGAGTTCCTGTGCGAGGAGATGGCGCGCTGGCTGTTCGTCCAGGTGCTGGAGGCCGTGCGGCACTGCACCGCCTGCGGCGTCCTGCACCGGGACATCAAGCCGGAGAACCTCCTCGTGGACCCGGACAGCGGCGACCTGAAGCTCATCGACTTCGGTTGCGGCACCTTCCTCCAGGAGGGGTCCTACACGTGGTTTGCCGGTGAGCCCACGGCCCGGCCCTCCTCCCGGTGCCAGGCACTGCACGGCCCCGCTCCCTCCCGGGCTGCGGCCTTCAGCAGGCCGCCCTTTGGCACGGGGCAGAGGCCTTGCCCCGGGAGCCGGCTGCCGGCCCTGCCGACAGAAGAGGGCGGCAAAAGCCGACTCCCGGCCTCTCGGCTCGGCAGGCCCGCAAGGGCCTGGGCTGCTCCGCTCACCTTCTTGGCCTTGCAGAATGGTTTCTTGGCTTTGGCCAGCTGGATAGGAGACGCGGGGCGGCCCCGGGGGGGAAGTTGTTGCCGCGGGTGCAGCCCCTGCCTCAGCCAGGAGGCTGGCGCTAGGCTCCGGAAAAGGCAGCAGCCCGCGCCTGGACAGCGCCGCCTGTCTCCCCTAGGAACGCACGCCTACAGCCCGCCCGAGTGGATCTGCCTCGGCCGCTACCACGGCCGTGCGGCGACCATCTGGTCCCTGGGCGTGCTGCTGTACGTCATGGTCTGCGGGAACCTCCCCTTCCAGGACGAGCGTGCCATCGTGCTGGGGCAGCTCTTCTTCTGGCAGCAGGTCTCTCCAGGTCGGTATGGGGCCCCAAAAGGGCGGGCTTTGGCAGACGGCGGCGCGCGGCCCGGCCTGGCCCTCAGGCGGCCCCGCACAACCTCGATCTGCCCCCGAGGGCCGGCCGCAGGAGGCGGCCCGTGACCACGGGGTCGGCGTGGCCCTCACGCGCGGCCCAGGGAGGCGGCCGTGTCCCGCCGTGCCGCTCTCCCGCGCGGGGCAGGCTCGCTCGGCAGGCCGCCGCAGCCCCGAGCACACGCAGCGCGGCCCGGGCAGCCGGGCAGGAGCCTTCTGCCCGTGACCGGCCCTTTCTGCCTTCTCTCCCCAGAGTGCCAGCATCTGATCCGCTGGTGCTTGGCCACGCGCCCCGCGGACAGGCCGGAGCTGGAGGAGATCTTGCGCCACCCTTGGGTGCGGGGCCGGCGTTTTTGACGCCTTGCCGGAGCCTCTGCAGCACCCGCTTACAGCATCCCACGCAGGACTGAAGGCCTGAGAAATAAAAAAACAACAAACCCATTACGCTGTGTCAAGTCTGGCCCTGGTCAGCAACTTCAGCTAAAGAAGCCGCTTGGCAAGGGGGAAATCGGAGTGCTCCCTTCAGCCCGTGTGCCCTGTGGAATCCAGGTCAGGAGAATTTACAGCTGCTTCTTGCCCAGACCCCAGCTGCTACCACCGCCGACTCGGGCTGCTTTGACGGTGCCACGTGCCTCATGCAAACTGACATTAGAAACCTGGGCTGGTGAGTTTTGTTTCCCCGGGAAAATGCCATCCTTGGTGTTCAGGGGCCTGTGGCCCCGAGTGGCTGGCTGCCTTCTGAGACTGGAGTCTCTGTTGCTTTTGTTCAGTGCATGGGTGTGTTAAAGGTAAAGGGCACAGTAAATGCCAGCTTTGTATAATTTACAGCTCTGATGTCGTGCTGCCTGGAAGCAAACACACTCTCTATGTGTGGGAACAGTGACAGCCACATCCTGGTCTTCATCATGAGCAATTGGGTGTTCCATTTTACCTAGAACATTAACAGCTGGTATGAGCAGAAGCTTAACGTCCAGGAAAATAAGCAAAGGGATAAAGAGTGGTGTGTCTCAATAGGGCTTAGTCTAATGTGAGCCTAGAAGGAAAGGAGCCAGATGAAATCTGCAAGGAAAGGAACCAGAGGAGCCCTGCATAATTGTCTATACAGGGCTGAGAGGGCAAAAGAAGGTTTAGGGTGGGTATTCAGTAACTACAAAGCATAGGCAAAACTTCCCACACTGTAAGAGTCCATTTCAATTTCAGACCTATCAGCAAGACAGTGCTGGCCTGCAGAATGTTGTTCTGTTTCATTGTTAACCACAATGCTCCTGTGTGTGTCACAGCTACACATGGCAGAGGAATTAGGGAGCGAACGGTGGGACTGAGAGAGCTTCTTACTGGTGAAGGACACCTGGAAAGGAATGTGCACGAGTAAGGTGACTTGCTTGTTGAAAATAGAAAGGGGTCCAGAAGAATTCACATCATTTATAAATGATGTAAAAACTTGCCTCCTGCTCAAACACAATGGACACAGTGAGAAATCTCTGAGACACATAAGTCACCTCTACTTTCTGGCATTATGCTTGCATCATGTGAAGGAGAATGTTGAGTGGAAATATGCACAAACCACACAGGGAACAGTGGGCTTTGTCCTTACAGTAAAACACTGAGCTTTGCTGCTAAATCCCCTTGCCTTTGTTTTCCAGTTTGTAATGCTGATCACCCATTTGGAATGATGTTATTTAACCATAAAGGTATTATTTGACAAATGCTTTGAAGTTTTTTAGAGTTTTTACCTTTTTTTGTGAAGTATCGTGTGGCTTTAGTGCTGATTTTCCTAGAATTGAAATCCCTTCCTCAAGCCATCTGGGGGACATCAGTGATCTGAAACTACCGTATGGCACACTCGTATGCATTCCAGCAGGTTTTTTTTCCTTGCTCTTTTGAAAACTTTGACAATTCTGACTTTGAGAAAACTGTTTAGCTATTATTCATGAATTTTGAGAGCGGTGATAAAAAGCTGTTTCATCTCAACGTGAGAGCACCATCTAGTGCAAACAACATAAACTGTAGCATAAACCTGTACTAATTCCTTAGGTAATTATGTTTTCCTTCAGATTTTTAGGGGCTTTCAGAATTACGTTCGATATACTTTTAATAAATATTCCCAAACTGACAAACACTCTCAAGCAATTACAATGCTGTTTGAAGTTTGCAATTAGCCAGTTACCCACAGCTATCCAGCCAGAGAAAGGGTCATTTCAGCTCGGTAGGTTCATCCACACCAGCTAGAAATGATTGGCTCAAGCCATACGGGCGTCAGTAAGAACATCTGAAGAGACCTTTTTTTAGCTGCCAGGCCATGGTGAAGCTCGTGCCACAAGGCCTTCACCATGCTTCTTTTATTAGGTAGCGGGATTATTTAATTAAGCTTTATTGCTTTCTCAGCTTTACCTAGCTGTGCAGAGATGCCTTAGATATAAATGTTATGGCATTACAGTCTGCTTTGTAAATTCAGTGTTCCCACTGATAGTGATGCAGCAATTCTCAGTGGTTTTGAAGATTCCTCTAAGTCAGGGGGATGAATTATTGAGCCTCCTGTTTCCATCCTCTGGGATGTCAGTATCTCCTTTTCTGCCATCACAAAGTAATGTAGTAATCCTAAGGCAGGAAAGGTCTTATTATGATTGTTAAAATACTTCCTACACTTTGTACTTCTAGTGCTTCCTAAGTGTTTGCTGAGGAGGATAAGATCTAAGTGGTCATGGATTGCTTTTTCTTTTAGGTTTTGTGCCTGGAAATCCTGTGACCTGCACACAGCACCTGCAGAGGACTGAAGATGTACCTCAATACGTGGCTAAACTGGATTTAACTTCCTGTGCTAGGAACAAGTGTCACCTGACAAAATGTCACAACATGCACTTGTCCCCACTCCTTGTAATTCCAGCAGAGAACAAAATTACCTTTGAATGTTGCAGGAGATTTAAGCCTTTTCTGAGAGTTGGCAGTTGAAATTTACTTGAAGGATTCTAGGTTTGAAGGATAATTTCAGGTCTGAGGACACCAGAAGATCACTGAAACCAAGGGTCTCCAGTACAAGATATTGGAAGGGACTATTTCAAGAGCATGTAGTGACAGAACAAGGAGGGGGATGGCTTCAAACTGGAAGAGAGTAGGTTTAGATTAGATATTACAAATAAATTCCTTACTGGGAGGGTGGTGAGGCACTGGCACAGGCTACCCAGAGAATTTGGTGCTGCCTCATCCCTGGAAATGTTCAAGGCCAGGCTGGATGGGGCTCTGAGCAGCCTGGTCTAGTGGAAGGTGTCCCTGGCCATGGCAGACAGGATGGAACTGGATGATCTTTAAGGTTCATTCCAACCCAGGTCACTCTGTTATTTTCTAAGGATCATATTTTATTCTTGAGGATATATGTGGCTCTCCACAGGGAAACCAACTTAAAAGTTTGTCATGGTTTAACCCCAGCTGGCCACCCAACCCCAGACAGCTCCTTGCTCACTCCCACACCACTGGGACTTGGGGGGGGGAAATCAGAAGGGTAAAATCTACAAAGTCATGGTCTGAGATAAGGACAGTTTAATGGGGAAAGTAACAGCCATGCACACAAGCAAAGCAAAACAGGGAATTAATGCCCTGCTTTCCATGGACAGGCAGGAGTTCAGCCTTCTCCAGGAGATCAAGACTGTGTCATGAGTAAAGGTGACTTGGGAAGGACACACACCATCACTGCAGATGCCCCCCTTTTCCTCATTCTTCCCCCCACTTTATACACTGACCATGATTCCACATGGCCTGGAATGTCCCTTTGGTCAGTGGGGTCACCTGTCCTGGCTGTGTCCCCTCCCACCCTCCCAGGCACCCCCAGCTGCCTCACCAGTGGGGTTAACAAAAGCAGAGAAGGCCTTGGCTCTGTGCAACAACAACAATAAAAACATCTCTGTGTGATCAACCCTGTGTTCAGCACAAATCCAAACACAGCCCCACAGCAGCCACTGCAAAGAAAATTAACTCTACTCTGGCTGAAAGCAACACAAAGATATGCAACTAAAATTTTATTCTTATTGGGAAACAAAAAACTGTCAGGGTATTTGTTTTCTGCATGCCTTGGGTTTTAGGAGATGGTTTTTATACTGGAACCAAGGAGGAACTAAGAAGAAAGTGGGAAAATTACTTTAACATAGATCAGTGGCTCTCAAGTCTTCTTCATTGGATCAAATTATATAGCTCAAGTCCTAAGAAAGTGGAGAAAAAAACATTTCCAAAAACTTGTTAATTGCATGCTTTTAAAGTATTAAAAGTTATATTTTCACAAAAACCATGTGACAGTTCTGAGTTAGGAACAGTTTGGCACAGTCTGTTTCCAGACTGAACAGATCTTTGGAGATTGCTGATTTCTAAGGTTAAAGCTTGACTATTGCATCAGAATAGTGATGTAAGTGCTATTGTGTTAGCTACTGTGTGAATCACTAGCAACTGCATCTTGCTTCTTACATCTGATTTCTCTCAATACTTACACAATTTTTCATACGGGCCCAGTTTCTGCTGTTTTTTTCTGTCCGGGAATCTGTCAGTCTTTGCTTTGCAGCTGATTAGAAATACTCATATGCCTGATTAGTGCAGCTCAGTATTTGTGGTAGTGACCCAGCTGGGAGGAGAAATCAACAGGAAGGTGGTAACATCCTAGAGCATCCTTCCTAAATCTGGAGTTCACCTGTCAACCCTTCAATTGAACAAGAAATTAGCCACATCACAGACCAGACTGAGCCTTTGTGCAACCACAGCTCATTGACTCTATCAGGATTCCTGCAGGGAGAACTTGGCCCAGTTTCCCTTTGTTGTCACGGTGGCTGAGGAAAGGTTCTGTCACACCTGGGCTGCACCAGAGGCAGCGAGGGCAGCAGGCTGAGTGAGGTGACCCCACCTGCAGGGCTGCATCCAGCTCTGGGTCCCAGCACTGCAGGGACATGGAGCTGCTGGAGCCGGTCCAGAGAGAGGCCTCCAAGGCTGTCAGAGAGATGGAGCATCTCTCCTGTGAGGAAAGGCTGAGACAATTGGGCTTGTTCAGTCTGGAGAAGAGAAGGCTTTGGCAGGATCTCCTTGCAACCTGCCAGTACTGAAGGGAGCCTGCAAGAAAGATGGGGAAAGAGTATTTACAGGACACAGGGAATAGCTTCAAACTGAAAAAGGGCAGGTTTTGATTAGGAAGAAATTCCTTCCTGTGAGGGTGGTGAGGCACTGGCACAGGTTGCCCAGAGAAGCTGGTGCTGCCCCATCCTTGGAAGTGCTCAGGGCCAGGTTGGATGGGGTACAGAGCAACCCGTGATAGTAGAAAGTGTCACTGTCCTTGGGTGGGCTCTTGGATTAGAGACCTTTAAAAGTCCCTTCCAATCCAATCCATACTATTATTCTATAATTCTATATTCTGTATTATTTGAGCAAATTGTTCAGATTCTTCTTGTCTTAGGAATAGGGTTTTGGGCTATCTGTTTTCTTCTCACAAACGTGAGAGATTTGTTTCTCAATGACATGAATAAGGAACCCAGCATTACTAGTTTCAGCAGCAGAAGCAAACCCATTCATTGTGCACCTGCTGGTCCTCTGTGCCCAGGAGAGGGCAGCAGTAATAGAAAAAATATCTTTCTAGTATATTCAAGAATTGAAGAATATCCATGTAAAGCTGATAAGCAATTTCCCCTCAAGATTCTTACCATTCTTCCTCATTTCCCCAGCAAGGAAACCCCTATCCTTGTTGGTAGTACATGGGGATTCTTGTAACTTTTATTGTGGATGTCATCAAAAGAAACAACCATCGAAAAGAAGGTCCCTAGGCCAAACATCAGTTAAACCCAAAGTTCCAGAACTTATATCTATAAGAGTTAGAGGAAGTTTCTTAGAAACCCATGGCCTCCCTAAAATGTCATCAGCTCCTCAGGGACACAATTTACAGACCTTTTGTTAAATTTAAACTTGTGTGGTTTTGAGCAATGTGAGTCCATTGATGACGTCAATACACTCACATCGGATATCAGGATTTAATAAAAAACTTCCTTGGCCGAGGCTGAGCTTCCTGCTGTGCACCCCTGCCTCTACAGCATTTAAAGAGCTGTCTTTACTTGGGAATGCCTGCTTGCCTCTCAGAACAGAAAGCTGGGAGCTGGGGAATTGGCTCTGTAGGCAAGATTCTCCTTCTGAGAACATTTCCCAGCAAGAACGTTTGGCTTGTGGGAGCAGTGGAACCTCACACAAGAGTCTGTTTAAAACTGTACCAATGAAAAACCCCAACACCCTGGCAGTCTGGTTTCAAGAACCACCCAGGAAAATCTGGTCCATTGAATTTACACTGAAGGAAGCCACAGCCACTGAACTCTAGGAAGTGTTGTCACAGCTGTTTTGGGTCACCAAACTTAATTATTCAACATTTCAGGCACTGTGTGCATACACTGAGCAAAGAGAGAAGCATTACAAAGGGCTGCTTCTCCTTGTTGTGTGTGTGATTTGGTGTGATAAATTCAAACTACACCTCCTCCCGCATAATCTTTTGTACTTTTGCTTTGTTTTTCTAGTTCTCAAACAGATATCTGGAAAAATCAATTAGATGTACAGATGTAATGATAAGACGAGGCAAGAAAAGTGCATGGTAGGCAAAAAATGACCTTTGTGATACCTCCACCTCAGCAGATCTGCCCTTGATTGCAAATATTCATGACTAATGGCATCATTTTAATTATAATGGAACACTTGTTGTTGAGATGCTGCAAATACATCAGATTTTCAAAAGCTTTTGTATTCAAATGTTTTGCCAGTGCTTGCTGAAACTCCTTGAGCTGCAATAGTTTTCTACAAAACTTGCCAAAGCCAACTTACAGCTGGAGTAATATATGCTAAAAATCCCAAATGAGGTAAAACACATTGACGGAAAAGCTGTTTAAATGCACAAGTGTTCTTTACATAAATACTTTCACATCAATTTTTTTCATGTCTGGATTCCTTTTCTGATGAAAACAGAAAGTGAGTGAACAAAATCCTTGTGGGAAACTCATCCACGGGTGGATGATATCTCTTGACATGTGATATTCTTAGGAAAACAGAAATTTCTAAATCAGGTCCTATTCAAGATCCATCTTCTCTGTCTACCACTTATTAGCATGCTCAAATAATTCGGAGAGATGAGTGAGGCAGGAACTTCTTTGTTTATGTTGGTTATTCTTGCAGTAGTTTCCACTTTAATTATGCAGGCAACCAATGTACCTAAATAAATCTTAGTGTTGTATAATACACCAGATTACCCGAAGAGCCTTTTTCAGAGAGACACAACCTGCTCACTGTTCCCTGGAACGGAGGCTATTTCTATTCAATATTTTGCTTAGTGTAACCAAAACTAAATGCTAAAGACCCTCTACCTACCTTACATAACTTGTTTCTTTCCCTGAAGGCTCTCCAGGCCTCACCTTCAAATGGCAAAGGTCACAGCACCATCACAGAGCCCTGTACCGCTTACCGAGTTCCCACGAGAGCGACGAACCGGGTCTGTCGGCCACTCGCTGACGGGGTCTCGGCGTGACACCAGGGGACCGCCTGAAGCACACAAAGGAGAACGGAGGCTGAGAGATGCAGCAGAAATTGACACCTGCGCAATAACCACTGCTTCCATCCAGGGCCCGCTGCTCACCTTGCCCGCTTCCCTTGACTCCTCAGGTTCGTCTTTATGTCCTAAAAATAAAGGCAAAGAACAACGCTGTAAACACACAGTCACCATTAACGCCGCCCCTGCAAAGGCAAACGGTGCCTCACCTGCTCAGGGGAACCACTCACCCGCCACGGGGCGCTCTGCCACGGATGTCATCTGCCAGCACCTGAAAGAATGGGAGGACAGGGGTCAGAGGGCTGCAGGATAACTTAGGCCTTCCAGACACCTTGTGTCAATCGACAAATGCCATCTAGAGTCCAGCTACACCCTGCATTACAATTCCTCCCCAGGCCCCAGGACTTGCCCTATTATACCTACACCAGGCTGTGCAGCAGGGCAGAGCAGCCTCGGGCCCAATACCCAGACACCCGTGACACAGAACAAGACAAACGAGGGGACACAACAGGGAGAGAAAGCTCTCGGCGAGAAGAATGCCAGCCAGGGCCCAGAGAAGGCGGGACCAGATGACCTGGGTGAGAGCGACGGTGAGCCCGTCAGGCTCAGAGAATCCTGGAGGAACAAAGACGCTAACAGAAGGACTTATCGCAAGCGGGGCAAAGATGGGTGCCCGAGAATCCTACGGTCTGAATCTCCCCCTATCCTGGAATTTGTACAAGTCCTAACCAGCTAGAAGGGATCGTGGCCATGCACAGCTGTCGAGAACAGCTCAGAACAAGACCTGAAAAGAACCATCCGTTCAGATGTCTTAAGAGAGATGCTATGCCGATGCCAGGCCAGCCTCCTGAGTCAAGGCTTTGAAGGAATATGCACTGGGCCGAGGAACACAGAGATCTCAGTGGCAAAGATGGACACCTGGGATTCGGATAATCCTTTGTGGGGCACGAGGCAAAAGACACAGAAGACATGACAGACACAGAAGGCACGATAGACAAGTGACACAAGTGACGTGCACCGGGACTGCTCTGCCCTGAGCACCTCAGCACCGGGTGACTCCTCCTTTACGTGGCCTAAGGGGCCACCTCCTGCACAACCCCGCCTCCAAAGCTGCCACTCCAAAGGCCCTCCCAGCACCTCGCTTTCGTCCCCCTCTCAGGGGGCTCGTAACCCTCCACTTATCTCTTGGACGTCTGGGGATGACAATCCGCCTCCGCTGCCAAGGAAGGCCGCCTCACCCGCTGGGAATTTGCCGCAGTCACCGGTCTCTGGTCTCTTGCTCAGCTACAATCAGCAACACCAAATATCACTGCACCCTCTTAGCTGCACAGCGGCCAAAGCCCACCAAGCCTGCTACTCACCCTTCTGCCAAGAACGCCCGGCTCCTCGGGCCGCATGCTACGGCCACGCTCGGAGGCCGCCGCCGTCATCGCGGGCTCTGCCTGCCTCAAGAGGAGACAAGGTGATTTGGCATTGCTGAATCTTCAGGGGAGTCAGGCTCCTCCTCATTACTTCCCCAACTTACAGCAACTCCTCGGCCCTTCCTGAAGGCTCTCCAGGCCTCACCTTCAAATGGCAAAGGTCACAGCACCATCACAGAGCCCTGTACCGCTTACCGAGTTCCCACGAGAGCGACGAACCGGGTCTGTCGGCCACTCGCTGACGGGGTCTCGGCGTGATACCCATGGACCGCCTGAAGCACACAAAGGAGAACGGAGGCTGAGAGATGCAGCAGAAGTTGAGACCTGCGCAATAACCACTGCTTCCATCCAGGGCCCGCTGCTCACCTTGCCCGCTTACCTTGACTCCTCAGGTTCGGCTTTACGTCCTAAAAATAAAGGCAAAGAACAACGCTGTAAACACACAGTCACCATTAACGCCGCCCCTGCAAAGGCAAACGGTGCCTCACCTGCTCAGGGGAACCACTCACCCGCCACGGGGCGCTCTGCCACGGATTTCATCTGCCAGCACCTGAAAGAATGGGAGGACAGGGGTCAGAGGGCTGCAGGATAACTTAGGCCTTCCAGACACCTTGTGTCAATCGACAAATGCCATCTAGAGTCCAGCTACACCCTGCATTACAACTCCCCAGGCCCCAGGACTTGCCCTATTATACCTACACCAGGCTGTGCAGCAGGGCAGAGCAGCCTCGGGCCCAATACCCAGACACCCGTGACACAGAACAAGACAAACAAGGGGACACAACAGGGAGAGAAAGCTCTCGGCGAGAAGAATGCCAGCCAGGGCCCAGAGAAGGCGGGACCAGATGACCTGGGTGAGAGCGACGGTGAGCCCGTCAGGCTCAAAGAATCCTGGAGGAACAAAGACGCTAACAGAAGGACTTCTCGCAAGCGGGGCAAAGATGGGTGCCCGAGAATCCTACGGTCAGAATCTCCCCCTATCCTGGAATTTGTACAAGTCCTAACCAGCTAGAAGGGATCGTGGCCATGCACAGCTGTCGAGAACAGCTCAGAACAAGACCTGAAAAGAACCATCCGTTCAGATGTCTTAAGAGAGATGCTATGCCGATGCCAGGCCAGCCTCCTGAGTCAAGGCTTTGAAGGAATATGCACTGGGCCGAGGAACACAGAGATCTCAGCGGCAAAGATGGACACCTGGGATTCGGATAATCCTTTGTGGGGCACGAGGCAAAAGACACAGAAGACATGACAGACACAGAAGGCACGATAGACAAGTGACACAAGTGACGTGCACCGGGACTGCTCTGCCCTGAGCACCTCAGCACCGGGTGACTCCTCCTTTACGTGGCCTAAGGGGCCACCTCCTGCACAACCCCGCCTCCAAAGCTGCCACTCCAAAGGCCCTCCCAGCACCTCGCTTTCGCCCCCCTCTCAGGGGGCTCATAACCCTCCACTTATCTCTTGGACGTCCGGGGATGACAATCCGCCTCCGCTGCCAAGGAAGGCCGCCTCACCCGCTGGGAATTTGCCACAGTCACCGGTCTCTGGTCTCTTGCTCAGCTACAATCAGCAACACCAAATATCACTGCACCCTCTTAGCTGCACAGCGGCCAAAGCCCACCAAGCCTGCTACTCACCCTTCTGCCAAGAACGCCCGGCTCCTCGGGCCGCACGCTACGGCCACGCTCGGAGGCCGCCGCCGTCATCGCGGGCTCTGCCTGGCTCAAGAGGAGACAAGGTGATTTGGCATTGCTGAATCTTCAGGGGAGTCAGGCTCCTCCTCATTACTTCCCCAACTTACAGCAACTCCTCAGCCCTTCCTGAAGGCTCTCCAGGCCTCACCTTCAAATGGCAAAGGTCACAGCACCATCACAGAGCCCTGTACCGCTTACCGAGTTCCCACGAGAGCGACGAACCGGGTCTGTCGGCCACTCGCTGACGGGGTCTCGGCGTGACACCAGGGGACCGCCTGAAGCACACAAAGGAGAACGGAGGCTGAGAGATGCAGCAGAAATTGAGACCTGTGCAATAACCACTGCTTCCATCCAGGGCCCGCTGCTCACCTTGCCCGCTTACCTTGACTCCTCAGGTTCGGCTTTACGTCCTAAAAATAAAGGCAAAGAACAACGCTGTAAACACACAGTCACCATTAACGCCGCCCCTGCAAAGGCAAACGGTGCCTCACCTGCTCAGGGGAACCACTCACCCGCCACGGGGCCCTCTGCCACGGATGTCATCTGCCAGCACCTGAAAGAATGGGAGGACAGGGGTCAGAGGGCTGCAGGATAACTTAGGCCTTCCAGACACCTTGTGTCAATCGACAAATGCCATCTAGAGTCCAGCTACACCCTGCATTACAACTCCCCAGGCCCCAGGACTTGCCCTATTATACCTACACCAGGCTGTGCAGCAGGGCAGAGCAGCCTCGGGCCCAATACCCAGACACCCGTGACACAGAACAAGACAAACGAGGGGACACAACAGGGAGAGAAAGCTCTCGGCGAGAAGAATGCCAGCCAGGGCCCAGAGAAGGCGGGACCAGATGACCTGGGTGAGAGCGACGGTGAGCCCGTCAGGCTCAGAGAATCCTGGAGGAACAAAGACACTAACAGAAGGACTTCTCGCAAGCGGGGCAAAGATGGGTGCCCGAGAATCCTACGGTCAGAATCTCCCCCTATCCTGGAATTTGTACAAGTCCTAACCAGCTAGAAGGGATCGTGGCCATGCACAGCTGTCGAGAACAGCTCAGAACAAGACCTGAAAAGAACCATCCGGTCAGATGTCTTAAGAGAGATGCTATGCCGATGCCAGTCCAGCCTCCTGAGCCAAGGCTTTGAAGGAATATGCACTGGGCCGAGGAACACAGAGATCTCAGTGGCAAAGATGGACACCTGGGCTTCGGATAATCCTTTGTGGGGCACGAGGCAAAAGACACAGAAGGCATAATAGACACAGAAGGCACGATAGACAAGTGACACAAGTGACGTGCACCGGGACTGCTCTGCCCTGAGCACCTCAGCACCGGGTGACTCCTCCTTTACGTGGCCTAAGGGGCCACCTCCTGCACAACCCCGCCTCCAAAGCTGCCACTCCAAAGGCCCTCCCAGCACCTCGCTTTCGTCCCCCTCTCAGGGGGCTCGTAACCCTCCACTTATCTCTTGGACGTCCGGGGATGACAATCCGCCTCCGCTGCCAAGGAAGGCCGCCTCACCCGCTGGGAATTTGCCGCAGTCACCGGTCTCTGGTCTCTTGCTCAGCTACAATCAGCAACACCAAATATCACTGCACCCTCTTAGCTGCACAGCGGCCAAAGCCCACCAAGCCTGCTACTCACCCTTCTGCCAAGAACGCCCGGCTCCTCGGGCCGCACGCTACGGCCACGCTCGGAGGCCGCCGCCGTCATCGCGGGCTCTGCCTGCCTCAAGAGGAGACAAGGTGATTTGGCATTGCTGAATCTTCAGGGGAGTCAGGCTCCTCCTCATTACTTCCCCAACTTACAGCAACTCCTCGGCCCTTCCTGAAGGCTCTCCAGGCCTCACCTTCAAATGGCAAAGGTCACGGCACCATCACAGAGCCCTGTACCGCTTACCGAGTTCCCACGAGAGCGACGAACCGGGTCTGTCGGCCACTCGCTGACGGGGTCTCGGCGTGACACCAGGGGACCGCCTGAAGCACACAAAGGAGAACGGAGGCTGAGAGATGCAGCAGAAGTTGAGACCTGCGCAATAACCACTGCTTCCATCCAGGGCCCGCTGCTCACCTTGCCCGCTTACCTTGACTCCTCAGGTTCGGCTTTATGTCCTAAAAATAAAGGCAAAGAACAACGCTGTAAACACACAGTCACCATTAACGCCGCCCCTGCAAAGGCAAACGGTGCCTCACCTGCTCCGGGGAACCACTCACCCGCCACGGGGCCCTCTGCCACGGATTTCATCTGCCAGCACCTGAAAGAATGGGAGGACAGGGGTCAGAGGGCTGCAGGATAACTTAGGCCTTCCAGACATCTTGTGTCAATCGACAAATGCCATCTAGAGTCCAGCTACACCCTGCATTACAACTCCCCAAGCCCCAGGACTTGCCCTATTATACCTACACCAGGCTGTGCAGCAGGGCAGAGCAGCCTCGGGCCCAATACCCAGACACCCGTGACACAGAAAAAGACAAACGAGGGGACACAACAGGGAGAGAAAGCTCTTGGCGAGAAGAATGCCAGCCAGGGCCCAGAGAAAGCGGGACCAGATGACCTGGGTGAGAGCGACGGTGAGCCTGTCAGGCTCAGAGAATCCTGGAGGAACAAAGACGCTAACAGAAGGACTTCTCGCAAGCGGGGCAAAGATGGGTGCCCGAGAATCCTACGGTCAGAATCTCCCCCTATCCTGGAATTTGTACAAGTCCTAACCAGCTAGAAGGGATCGTGGCCATGCACAGCTGTCGAGAACAGCTCAGAACAAGACCTGAAAAGAACCATCCGGTCAGATGTCTTAAGAGAGATGCTATGCCGATGCCAGTCCAGCCTCCTGAGTCAAGGCTTTGAAGGAACACGCACTGGGCCGAGGAACACAGAGATCTCAGTGGCAAAGATGGACACCTGGGCTTCGGATAATCCTTTGTGGGGCACGAGGCAAAAGACACAGAAGGCACGATAGACAAGTGACACAAGTGACGTGCACCGGGACTGCTCTGCCCTGAGCACCTCAGCACCGGGTGACTCCTCCTTTGCATGGCCTAAGGGGCCACCTCCTGCACAACCCCGCCTCCAAAGCTGCCACTCCAAAGGCCCTCCCAGCACCTCGCTTTCGTCCCCCTCTCAGGGGGCTCGTAACCCTCCACTTATCTCTTGGACGTCCGGCGATGACAATCCGCCTCCGCTGCCAAGGAAGGCCGCCTCACCCGCTGGGAATTTGCCGCAGTCACCGGTCTCTGGTCTCTTGCTCAGCTACAATCAGCAACACCAAATATCACTGCACCCTCTTAGCTGCACAGCGGCCAAAGCCCACCAAGCCTGCTACTCACCCTTCTGCCAAGAACGCCCGGCTCCTCGGGCCGCACGCTACGGCCACGCTCGGAGGCCGCCGCCGTCATCGCGGGCTCTGCCTGCCTCAAGAGGAGACAAGGTGATTTGGCATTGCTGAATCTTCAGGGCAGTCAGGCTCCTCCTCATTACTTCCCCAACTTACAGCAACTCCTCGGCCCTTCCTGAAGGCTCTCCAGGCCTCACCTTCAAATGGCAAAGGTCAAGGCTTCATCAATAAGGCCTATATAACTTCCTGAGTTCCCACGAGAGCGACGAACCGGGTCTCTTGTCCTGTTTTTTATTCTCAGCATAACATGCGTGGACCATCTAAAACATGCAAACAACAATGGATGCTTAGATCTGCATCAGAAACACCACCACCCTAGGTAGACAAATATATACGTTTTAAACAACAAAACTCAAAAAAAATCCACCAAAAAACCTGCCTCTAATTACTCATAACCACACTGCCTGATAAAATATTAAAGACCCCATGTCCAATCCCCTTAATAAAACCTGTAAAATCTGTGCCAAAAAATCCCTAAAACTGAAAAAACCTTGCCTCTTACCAAATAAAAGGCAAAGAAACAAGTCTTTTGATCGATACAAAATCATTAACGTAACACCAAAAAACCACAAAAATATAAAACCTTACTGAACAGCATTACACGCTAATTTCATCACAACATATAAAAATCCACCTATTTTTAACCTAACAAAAACATCACCAAATTTTACTGCAATAAAACCTTGAAAACCTCACTCAAAATAAAATTTCAAAATTCCCTTATAACCTGAAAACTCATACATTAGTTATACATACTAAACATGGACTTCCTCCAAAACAAATATTCCTAATACCCAAACATCACAAATAAAGATTTAAAATAACTACTAAAGAGTCAAAAGCCATAAAACAATTAAAAACCCAACCTCAACTATCTAAAACTACCTATAATATCTCTTCTTAAAAAACAGCCCAACAAATACCATTTATCACCTCAACAATACACCACCAGCAACACCTAGCAACTCAAAATACTGTCATCCCCATCCAAAAAACACACCATGAACTAAAACACCAAAAAAACCAAAATCAATCAGCAAAACCCACTCACCCTTCAACAAACCCATTTAGCCTACACACATAACCAAAACAAATAAAAATTAACTATAAAGTATCATACCTTAATTAACTCCACCATTAAACACTGCTGTACCAAGCTTAATTTAAAAAAATCACAAAAACCAAGTTACAAGTGGTAAATAACACCAACAAATAAACCAACACACTATATACCACCAAAAAATGAATAAAAGCCACATATAAATGCCACTATTTATTAAACAGCACTGCCATTAAATATATTTACCCATATATATAAATGCATACACACAATAAAAATACATTAATTTGAGCATTAAACCAACGATATAAGAAAATAAAACGTCCTAAAGTGATAATATAATAGGATATTCTCTATCATCCTCACCCAAATTCTCTCTGAACTATATTGCCGACCACAAACAATAGAAAAAATAAAAAATCAATTCTTTACTTATTTTACCTTACGTCTCATGTATTAGCCAAAACGAAAAATTTGGCCAAAACCGTAATTTCTTCTTCTAAAACTATTCAACTTTACTGCGATACAAAAAACCAAACCACCACCAAAAACCTGATGACGAAAAGATGCTGGTCACACCCCATGCACCTTTCTGTCCGCCCCTGCCGCTGCACGGACGCAGCAATGTAAAAACGGACACCCGGAGGTCTCACGACACAGTGCGAAACGCGTGGAACACTGTTTCCATAAGACGCCCACGGTATTATTTAAAGCTGTGGCTCGCTTGCAGAGCAACACCAACAAAGCCCACAAACAAAAAGCCCTCGTGGTCGGCGCTGGGTTTTTTTCCCCCTTCTTCCTTTCAGTGACTTTGGCAAGCATGCTCCGAAGCTGACAAGCCACAAGCGTCCCCGAGCGCCCCTTGCCGGGACTCGCTCCCGGCTGGCGCCGCTCCGCGGGGCGGGCGGCACCGGGAAGGCCACTCGAGCCACGGGAACGGCGGCACCCGGTGCCCCAGGGCGGCCCGGGGATCCCGGCACCGGACGGAGCGCGGCTGCCGGCACGACAGCGGCTCCTCCGGCACGCAGGGGCAGCGCCGAGCCGGGAGACTTCCGCCCGCTCCCCCCGGCCCGGCCGGACCGGCACCGGGCCCAGGCGGCCCCGGCGGCGCCCGAGCCCCGCGCCCGGAGCGGGCAGAGCGGCCGGCACCGGCCGGGCCAGCGCAGCGCCCATGCCGCCTCTCCCGCCCGCCGGCCCGGCACAGCTGACCCGGCTCCGCACGGCTCGCACCGGCGCGTCCCACCTCCACGCCACCCCGGCGCCGCCCCGCCGGGATTTTCCGGCACGCGGTCACTTCCACCGCCTGGAGAGGGGCGCGCAGCCCTGTTCCGACGGGGGTCGGGGGTTGCAGCCCTGTTCCGACGCCGCTCGCCCGCCCCCGCCGGCTGCCCCCGGCCCGTGGAGCGCTGCGATCGCGCCCCTGCCGACTGCCGAAACTGGCCCCGCCGGGCCTCCCTCGCCGCTGCCATTCACCCCAGTCATCGTGTCCCGTTGCACTCCTGAATCTCCTTCCCTCCTACCCTCTATTTACAGACACCGCCACGCTCGCCGCTCGCTCCCGCCCCTCGCCTTCCCTCGACGGGCAGCGGTCCTTCCCCCGCCCCCCCGGCACCCAGCGGCGCGGAGCAGGGCGCTGCCTCGGGGGGGGCTGCAGTACCGCTGCCTGTCCACAAGGCGGCAGACGGACCGCGGTCCTCGATTTTCCCGCCCTTTTCCTCGCCATCTAGAAAAGGTCAAGCGAATCCGCGACACGCCACTCCCAAGATGGCGGCGGCCACGTGACGACGCCGGCAGAGAGGCGTTTACGCAGATACCTTTCAGAAACCCGCCGAAATGGAACCGCTCGCTGCGCCGCTGAGCCCACAGCCAGTGTCCGGGGCACTTTAAACGCCACAGAAAATCCCGTCGGAGCCGCGCCGCGTCAGGGCGCCGTGCAGGCGGCCCGCTTATACCGACCGGCGGGGTCTTCAATTTTCCCGCCCTTTTTGCCGCCACCTTGAGAAGGTCAAGCGGTTTCGCGACATCCGCGACACGCCACTCCCAACATGGCGGCCGCGGGGCTGCCTGCCGGCGCAGGGCTGCAGTACCGCGCTCTGGCCACAAGGCGGCAGCACCGCCGAGCACCCCAGCCGGGGCGGCGGGCAGGGAAGGCGGCGAGAGAGAACAGGGGCGGCCCCCGCCGAAAACTCCTCTGAAATAAAGGCCAAAAACCTGCCTCTAACCCAACGAGAACCAAGGAAGCCCGCTTCCTTTAAAAACATATTAAACTATATTTTAGATTATATTCTTCATATTTATGATCACATGCATGCATATTATAGACATTGATGTGTTATGTAATTTATATATGATGCCTATTCCTATTATTTATATTGATTTTTAATAAATATCTTTATATATTGATTGTACATTTCTAGATTTAGATTTATATTTCTATAATACTTCTATCATTATAAACAAAAGCCCATCTCCAACTAAATAAATACCAAAAAACCCTTCTTTTAAACTATATTGAAATATTTTTATATTTACACTTTCTATACTTATATTCACATTTATATTTATAGTTTCTTTTGATTTATTATATTTATAATTATATATAATACGTATAAAACTCTAAAAATATATTTAAACGAACATTTGCATATGTATCTTATCTACTGCTACAACCTTTTTTCTTATATTTTTATTTTAATATAAATCTCAATGTATTCATGATATATTTCTATACTTAGATTTCTACCTTTATACTATCTGTATTTATAATTTTTATAATCAAAACCCTGCCTATTGCCAAATAAAAACCAAGACCCCCCCTTTTATTTAAACTGCTTTAAAATATGTTTATATTTATATTTTTCATATTTATATTTATAACTTGATATATATCATATGATATCATATTGATGAACTATATTTATAAATGTTTCCTATAATTAATTATAATTAGATATTCACATATTACTTCTATTATGCATTGTATCGATTTCTATTATTTTATGTTTATGAATATTTTATATTTTTATATTTGTCTACATTTATTTGTAATATATTTCTATACTTATATTTTGTATGTGTTTGTTTATATTTACAATCTATATTTATATATTTCTATAAACATATAAAATACTCTATAAGAAACAATATAATATTGTAATATATAAGGACTTATGTTACATGTTTTATTTTTATATATTCTTTCTGCATTCAAAATTCAAGTTTTTATTCTCATTTCTATACATATATTTGTTTTGTTTAAATATAGTTTTAATTTCACATTAAAAATCTAATTCCTAAAAAATTACAAAACAAACAGCATCAAATATCCACAAATATCGTCGAAAAACATCAAAATACCTCCACCAGCCAACCAACTGCCAGCAAAAAACCCCCACACTATGCTCTTTTCACTAACAATTCTTTTTACACCAGAATAATAGAACGAAAATAAAAAAACCACTATGGAAAAACACAGGAAATCACAAAAACTACTAAAAAAAAATCAAACCAACTTACTAAACTATAAACCGTACCACTGACCCTGAATATTACTAAAAAAAAAAAAAAAAAAACAGAAACAAAAACCACAACACTACCTCTACAGTAACTCAAAGAATAACCAATACTCTATAAAAATAACTAAAAAACCAGAAGTAATTAATGATATAAAAAAACCCTCAACCAATAAAGAATAAGAAAATAACTACCCAAATAAAAAAACGACCTAAGGAGACCCACCATATAAATACCAACGTTCCCAAAACCAAAGTAATAAACGACAACGAAAAAAAAAAACCAAAACAACTTCAATTGACAACAAATAAATTATTCCTAACGGAAAAAGCCATAAACCATACACTCCAATCAAACAGACCAAAAAAGTAAAAGCCCCGTAAGATAATAAACAAAACTGCAAGTATAAGTATTAAAACACCCTCACCTATTAACTACATGACGCCACCTGAAACCCACCAGAACAAACGCTACACACTCACGCTAATAAAAGCCACCGCAACAGACTTAAAACCCTAAGCGCTACTTCACGCTACGACCCATAAAAACCATCGCACACCTTTAGAAAACATCGCACACCCGGCAAAAAAATATATCCGACTACAAAACTCCATTCAAAACAAACCTTTATCGTCACCACCTGAACCGAGATCCACAGCATTCAGGAAAAACACCCTATCCCTCAGCATCCACCAACTACAAACAGAACGAACCGATGCAATCGATTCCCAAAACCCGCCTCGAAACCACGACGTCCAAGAACTTTCAGCAATCGAAGCCCGCGCTGCCGGCACGGACGGAGCGCGGCTGCCGGCAGGACAGCGGCTCCTCCGGCGCGCAGGGGCGGCGCCGCCCCGGAGCCCCCCGCCCGCTCCCCCGGCCCGGCGGGGCCGGCACCGCGCCCAGGGGGCCCCGGCGGCGCCCGAGCCCCGCGCCCGGAGCGGGCAGAGCGGCCGGCACCGGCCGGGCCAGCGCAGGGCCCGGGCCGCCTCTCCCGCCCGCCGGCCCGGCACAGCCCCGCTCGGCTCCGGCACGGCTCGCACCGGCGCTGCCGCGGCAGCCCCGCCGCGCCAAATTCCCCGTCCGCCTCAGCGAGCGCCCGGGCGGTGCCGGGAGGGCTCCCGAGCGGGAACGTTCGGGGCCGGGCCACGGGCAGAAGAAGCGCCCTCGAATGCAGCGGCGCGGCCCGATCGCAAGCCTGCGAACGCTGCGAGAGCTGGAGGTGCCCGCAATTGTACCCCGAAACTGACGCCGCGGGCGGGGCTCACCTCGCTTCAACAAGGGCGAATAAATGTGTGTTCTCCCCTTCAGTTTCATCCCCTGTAATAACAGAAAATAAGGGGTTCTCCTCAAATGAAAGCCTTCAACTGATGGCAAAGAGGGATTTTGACCTCAATTCAAACCCTTGAAAAGGAGGGACACCAGGGCTGCCCCCTCAATTTAAACTTTAGGATGATGACAATGGGGTGGCTGCCTTCAAATCAAACTCATAATACCACAATATTTTCCCCATTCCCCTTAAAACAAAACGCGGGGATTCCCTGTCGCCCCTGTGATACCCCTAACAGCCTGGAAAAGGCAGGTTTTCCTTCAATCAACGCCCTTAAAACCACAAGTGAAGGGGGATCCCCCCCGGTTCAAACACAGACAACAATAGAAGAGTAGCTGCTTCTCTCTCCTTAATTTCTTTTGTCCTCATAAGTTCCATGTTTGTTCCTGGGGGCACCGGGGAGGGACTGGCAAGATGAAATTGAGAAGGGAAAGGACAAAAGTCCCCGCTCCGAGTCCACACGGGCTCACCTGTTCGGCTGCCGCTTCCCGGCACAAAGCTCTGTCTCTCGGCACCTCCTTTAAGCAACGCTCCACGTATCCAAGCGCGCATCCTGGTGTTCCCCCAGAGTCCGTGAGAAGCTCTCACCGTCCTTCCATGAGACAGCCCCGGGAGCCCCCCATGAACCCCGCTACTCAGCAGCACCATGCGAAAGAGAGCTGAGACACACCCTCCCCCTAAAACAGACCCCGGCAGGAGCCGGCCCCTCCTCATCCTTACAGCTCACACCTG
Organism: Haemorhous mexicanus; assembly: GCF_027477595.1. Lineage (NCBI taxonomy): Eukaryota > Metazoa > Chordata > Aves > Passeriformes > Fringillidae > Haemorhous > Haemorhous mexicanus. The sequence continues at coordinate 649,791 of NC_082346.1, forward strand.
GGGCTGCTCCGAGCCCCCATCATCCTTACAGCTCACACCTGGGGCTGCTCCGAGCCCTCATCATCCTTACAGCTCACACCTGGGGCTGCTCCGAGCCCCCATCATCCTTACAGTTCACACCTGGGGCTGCTCCGAGCCCTCATCATCCTCACACTCACACCCGGCGCTGGTGCCACTCTCCAACAGCGCCTCTCGGTGACCAGCGCAGAGCCCGCTTCTCACAGACCCAGAGCAAACAGAAATCTGCTACGGGTGTTGGCTTTTCTCATTCCGTCTGGCTCCACAACTAAAACGCGTTCGTGCGCTGATGGCATTGAGAGAAAGCTTTCCAGTGGAGAGAAGCGTCATACAGAGAGCACACTTTGATACACCTTCAGAAAAAGCAGAATCAGCACCAACTCCTAAGACCCCTGCTGAGGAACCCAGCCCTCCTTGGGACACCCAATGCAGCAGACCTCGAAAAAGGAGGGGAAAAGTGAAGCTCAGAGTGGAAAAAGAGAACACAAATACAGCCTTTAAAAAAGCCTTCACACAGCAATAGAGGGAACCAGTCACATTTCTTCTTTCCTTGCTTTTTGTGATTACATAAATATGAAATTAAAACACATTAAACAAGGCAGAGCTAGGCTCTTACAGGTCTTCATTTGGCAGTCTGGATGACAATGGGTGAAGAAGTAAAATGAGAAAAAAACCATGACTGATGGGTGAAGAAGTAAAATGAGAAAAAAACCATGACTCTTTGCCTTGTTTGGTCCCAACAATGCTAAGCTAAGGGCTTGTCCTCTGACATCCACTGTCCAAGGAGAGTGATGTCCTCTCACAGATGCATCCATTGCTGAGACAGCAACAGAGAGTACTGCAGGATTCCTCCAATATAGTGTGTGTATATTCCCTGTAGTGGTGCTAACTGGGATCAGTGAAGTCTAAGCAAGTTTTTGTGAGTTCTTATTTGTATCTCTAGCCAGCTTCAGGGTTGTGCTGGGACTCTGATGCCAAAAGTTATGCTGACCCAGAAAGGAATCGAAACAGATCGAAACTCCTCTGCATCCAGCTCTCTGTTGCATCCAAATTAATAGGGCTGCTTCAGCAATGTTGAGTTGTGAAGACAGGATTTTTCATTCCTGGTTTAATATCTATGCTCAATACTGTGATGTTTTATGGTGTTTCTCCTGCCCTTTACTGAGCAGTGTTGTGATCCTTGCACAAGTCCTTGGGTCTGTATGCAAGGGCGACGTGAGGGATCTTGAGTGGTGAGAGGAAGGTACTTGCTGTTTCACACCCTCCTTACTTTTTTTTTTTTAATTTTTAATAGTCATAAATATGCCCTGGAAAGGAATCCTTGAACTCATGCCCCTTCTACATCCAACAACCTTATCTGAGAGAGCACTTTTCCTCTTACAGGAGGAGGAGCAAGATATGTGCTTATGAGCAAGGATGGCTGTGCATGGCAGCAGAAAATATGAGCTCGTTGCATCTCTCCTTTCTTAAACAAGAGCCTAAAAATACTGCTGAAATCACTGACTGGAAACATAGAATACAGTTCCATGGCCACAGTAAAGCTGACTGGATCTATGCCTCTGTCCAAAACACTTTCAGATGTATATGCCAAATCAAATGGACTAAAAAATTCTTGGAAGGAAAAAGGAGGTTTTCAAGGATTAATGATTCTTCACCTTATTCTGAATAAATAAACCTATGGGTAACTAGAATACAAATGCGCTTACTGAGATGAAGCATTTAATCTGACGGGGACAGGTAGTTGCAGAGCCAAACTCCTGTTTGCGGTCTAATCTCCAGGAGATCTTGGCTGCACATCAGACCCCTTAGTCAGCTCATAGCCCCAACAAAGCTTAAAAAGGTCAGAGAGCACTGTGGCAACCCTTACTAACCCTTAGTCTGAGCTATCATGACTTTTTCAAGTTAAGTCCATGATTTGAAAACCCCATTTCTAACCTATGTGAGGCAAAGCTAGTTCACACCAGGTCAGCAGTGCCCTCATCATCTTGAGGCTTTGGTGTGCCCAGAGCTGACGTGCAGGGACTGCAGCTCTGCACGTCTTAAGGGCATTGAAAGCAGAGCAACATCCACTTCTAATGAGAGGCAGCAAGTGCCAGCATGGCTTTCTTCTCCCCACTGGGGAGGCAGAAACAGATGTGGATGCCAGGGAGATACTTCCCTCCGGGAAGGAGGAGGGGTCAGGGTCCCGGGTTTTCCCCTGAGGCACCGGAGTAGATGGTGAGGGTCCTTTCCAGTCAAATTGGGTGTTAATAAGGTTCCAGTTCACTGGCTGCTCTTATGGGCAGAGGCTCACCCGCGATAAAGACGAGCCAATACCAGGCTGGACTCCCCGGTGGCAGCGAATTTTCCCCGCGGTAGCAGCAACTCGACCGAACCCCTCCTGTCCCGAAAGCGAGAGAGAGAGAGAGAGAGAGAGAGAGAGAGAGGAGCTGAGCCCAGCCCCTCAACCCCCAGCCAAACACCTGACGGTATCTCTGCCCTTCCCAGGAGAAAAGCCTCTGTACTGGTCGTTACTATCTCCTAGGCAAGAGATGAGAGAATTTCCTGAGAGAAAAAGAAACAAAAAGGGGGAAAAAGAATTCCTAACCTTCAACAAAGAAAGACCCTCAGAAGAGGAGGAAGAGGTAGAGCCACAGGTAGTTATGTGATCCCTATCCCGGGATAAACAGTAAGAGATGCAAAAAGATTTCAGCTGCCAGTCACATGGTGACTGTACAACATTTGGCAATCTTGTGGAGAAGCCAATGTAGTGAACGGATAGGATCTTCCTCCTACATGCCCTGTTCTTGCTTGCTTGCATGTCAAAGTGACGGACAAGTTGCCAGGAAGCAGCATGGAAAACCCAGTGCTGAGCACAGCGCTGAAGACAGCAAGGACAGGAGACAGCTGTGGGCTGGTGTGACCAGGAGTGAGAGAATTGGGTCCTGCTCCTTTCCAGCTGTGCTGCGGGAAGTTAACCAGCTCCAGCTCCTCCCTCATGAGCAGTGCTTCTGGGCACCCTACCTATCACAGTGCTCGCTGCAGCAGCTGCTTCTTACCCACTGCCCTTCAAGGGCACTGTATGGCCTCTAGCACATTCTCAAACCAGCAATCCTGTTTGAAGAAAAACAGGGCAAGATTTCAGAAATTGAAAATTTTTGTATCTTTTCCATGTCTGTTGTTCTGTGATTTCCACTGCTTTAAATGCATCCCAAGATACCTTGAAAGAGATGCATAGCTTGATTATTGCCAACGTGAATGGCTATTGGTTCAAATGGCTGCTTAGAAAAGAAGAATAATAGAGAGAGAAATAATCTTCTGCAATCCACATCCAATGTTTAGACCTCCTGCCTTACGCTTTGCTTGAGCTAATGGCTAAAGACTTGTATCATGGTACAGCAACAAAGAAAATCTTCTGCCTGCTTTAAAGCTATTAGCCCCTTAGTCATTAAAAATAATTAAAAATACATAAAACGTTTGACTTTTGTTTAAGTTTCTTTACTTAAAAGGGGGATTTTTGTGTTCTTTCTGCATCTTAGTCTTTACCATCTTTTTCGTCCTACTGGACTGGCATAACAGCATGGGGGATGTTTTGCTAAAAGATGGAAACGTGTGTCTAAAATATGTTAGATTTTACCACAAGTGATTTCAGATTTACAACATGAAACTTTTAACTATGGACTTGCCCTGACAGCTGGCTTTAAAAGGATGTAGATTAAAGTAAAACCTCATTTACCTTAAGGAGAATTTGAGAAAAAGTCCCTAAGTATATTCTCTGATTTATGGCAGAGAAACATATACTACAGAAAAAATACATATTCGTCAGCAAAAACTAGGCATGCGATGGAAAGCTGCACTTGATTTATTTTGAATTTACAAGTGTGACCTTATCACAGCCAAGACAGCCCAAATGTGAAACAGGACCTTATCTGCCTTTATGCCTCTGAGTAACATGATTCTGTGTCTAAGTAAGTACACTAAAACCATTTTAGATCTACCTGGACATATATATATATATATATATATATATTAAAATATGTTTACACTTGTACACCTGGACAGACCCAAGCTGCCACCACCACCAACTGGGGCTGCTTTAAAGTCCCAAGCATCTCCTGCAAACTGACACCAGGAACCTGAGCTGGTGAGTTTTGTTTGCCAGGGAAAAGGTCTGGCGTTGGTGCTCAGGGGCCTGTGGCCTGGAGTGGCTGGCTGGCTCCTGAGGTTCTGCATGGTGCAGGATGCCTCCCTGTGATGTAGCATGCAAACCCAACACATGCCAGCTATTGGGAAGAAAGAAAGCGAATCCCAGTCCCAGCCCGAGCAGGGGGAGCACAATGAGCGCTCCTTGGCAAATCCTGATTTATTTAGAGCAGAGGCACAGCAGAAGTCAGTGAGCCGCTAACAAGAAACTCTTGCTGCCCTTGACAGCCAGTTCAGGAGAGCTGCCCAGAGACAGAGGAACTACAACTCCCTTTGTCTCTGGAGGATCTGTCTTCTCAGGCACAGAACAGTGGGGTTTTCCAGCTGGGAACGCTGAGACGTCCCGGGAGCCGGGGGCTGGACGCTGCTGGCACCAGCGCTCTCCCTGGTGCGCCTCATGCTCCGGGGAACGATGCCTTGCAACAGGCTCAGCTCCTGTTCTCGCTCCCAGCAGACTTTCTCTGGCCACGTCCATCTCGAGCCACGAGCCGCTTCTGCTGATCCCGGAGGGGGGCTGGGCTGTGACGGCACAAAGGGGCCAAGAGCTGGCGTCAGGCAGGGCTGTGACGTCCCAGGGCTGTGCGGGCTGCAGCACTGTGACATCACTGCGCTGTGGCTATATAAGACGGGCCAGCGCCTGCAGCGCCAGTGCAGTCGCGATGGGACGTGCCGGAGCCACGAGTGACGGCGGCGTCCTGATGACCGCGCTTGTCCTGCTGCTGGCCGCTGTGGCTCTCTGGTGGGCCCTTGTCCACCGGCAACCACGGAGCCGGCATGCACGGACAGCGAAGAGGAGCAAGCGCCCCGGGGTCCGGCCCAGAGGCTCACGGAGGAACCGAGGAGCCCCTGTGGCTCCCAGGTGCCCCAGGCCTCGGGCGACTCCTCGCAGGCGGCCGCGTGCTCCCGCGAGCCCCCCGAGCAGGCCCTGCAGCTGCGGCCCCTGCGTGGCAGTGGCCCAGGAGCTGCAGGAGCTGATGCGGCGGCTCTGGGGTCGCAATGGGACACGCGCGCCGCTCTACTCGGGGATGTGGCAGGCCTTGTGGAAAGAGCTGGAGGAGCTGGTGAAGCGAGGCCACCTGCCCTGCTGTGGCCCGTCCAGCTCCTCCCCAGGCCGCCATCCCTCAGAGAGGCTGCTCCCAGCAGGATTCTCCATCCCTGGGAGAGCCTCAAGGCCTGCAAGGATGGCACAGCAGGGGAGAGCCATCCCTGCAGGAACCTCAGGCTGTCAGAGACCCTGCACCCTGCCAGGAGCCTCTGCTATCTCTGGCAGCCTCCATCCCTGGCAGAGGCTCAGTGAGACCTGTCAGCCTGCAGAGGGTGCAGAGCCCGTGGACAGGTCTCCCAGCTCCCTTGGACTCACGGGCTTCAACGACACGGGCGCACCCCTGAGCCTTGAGGTGGCCGGGGAAAGCCCAGAAGTCCAAATGGGAGCCCAGCCCGATCCAGGGGAGCCTCCTCGGGCGAAGCTGGCCGAGCAGCAAGCGTCCTGGAGCCAGCAGCGGCCATCCCGCAGCTGCCAGGACGCTGTGCCGCTTGTGCCGGCTGGCGACAGCCCGAGCCTGGGGGTGGAGACGAGCCTGGAGACACCAAGGAGGTTCCTCCATCTCCAGGAAGCTGTCCCAGGACAGCCCTCGAGGGCCACGAAGGGCTCTCTAATAGCAGGTGAGATCTCCTGAGGAGCTGTCTGAGGCTCCCCCGGGGCTCTTGAGGGGCGCGGCCAGGCCAGGCCAGGGCCCCTGAGAGCAGCCTAGTCGCTGCCTCTTCCCAGTGCCTCTGACGGCACGGCTTCATAAGGCCCTGCTTGGTTTGCAGTTACCCCAGGGACCCCCCTGGGCGAAGCCTCGGGCTGCAGCCCCGGCCGTCGTCAAGAGCAGAGCCCAGCCTACGACGCCGGGGACAGCGACGGTGCCGGCCCGCCCCGCTGCACCGAGGCTCCTGCAGCCGCCTGTGCGCGCTGCCCTGGCCCGGTTCTGCCGCTCGCCGGCCCGTCGGCTGCGGGGCGGCGGCCGCTGGCCGGGGTCGCGCAGCAGGAAGCAGGTGAGAGCAGCTTCGCTCGCGGGCACCTGCATGGGGGGGGGGGGGACGTTCCCGGGCGCCAGGCTGATGGCTCGCTCTCGACCGCAGGGCAAAAGAAGGAGCTGCAGGAGCTGTACCAGCTGGGCCCGCAGCTGGGCAGCGGCGGCTTCGGCACCGTTTTCTCGGGCATCCGCCTCTCCGACGGGAGCCCGGTGAGCGGCCGCCACCGGCCGGGCGTGGGAGGAAGGGCAGCGGTGGGGAGGGGCGGGGCTGGAGCTCAGCCCTCCCTCCTCTCTCCTCGGCTTGCAGGTGGCCATCAAACGCGTGGCCCGGGAGAGCGTCCTGCAGTGGGACGAGCTGGTGAGTGAGCGGGGCCAGAGGGGTGCGGCGGGCAGGGAGAATCCCGGGGCGCCGATGGGGAGCGGGAGGCGGGGGATGGCGGGGGCAGCGGGCGTGGGCTCAGCGTGCAGGCCGCAGCGTCGCGGGCCTGGGCACGCCAAACAGCGGCGGCGGGGCCGGGCAGGGGGCACCCCCCAAGCATCCCCTGGGCGGGAGGAAGCCCAAGCACCAGGGAGGCTGCGCGATGGGGGCACTGGGGTACTCCCAGGCAGGGCGCCGCACAGCAGCCCCAGGGCGGCATCGGGCCTGCCGAAGGCACTGATTTTCTCCTCCTCACAACCCGACGGCACCCGCGTGCCCCTGGAGATCGTGCTGATGGAGAAGGTGGGCTCTGGCTGCCACAACATCATCCAGCTCCTCGACTGGTTCGAGCTGCCTGACAGCTTCGTGCTGGTGATGGAGCGTCCGGAGGCATCGCAGGATCTCCTGCAGTTCCTGCTGGAGCGGGAGTTCCTGTGCGAGGAGATGGCGCGCTGGCTTTTCGTCCAGGTGCTGGAGGCCGTGCGGCACTGCACCGCCTGCGGCGTCCTGCACCGGGACATCAAGCCGGAGAACCTCCTCGTGGACCCGGACAGCGGTGACCTGAAGCTCATCGACTTCGGTTGCGGCACTTTCCTCCAGGAGGGGTCCTACACGTGGTTTGCCGGTGAGCCCACGGCCCGGCCCTCCTCCCGGTGCCAGGCACTGCACGGCCCCGCTCCCTCCCGGGCTGCGGGCTGCGGCCTTCAGCAGGCCGCCCTTTGGCACGGGGCAGAGGCCCTGCCCCGGGAGCCGGCTGCCGGCCCTGCCGACAGAAGAGGGCGGCAAAAGCCGACTCCCGGCCTCTCGGCTCGGCAGGCCCGCAAGGGCCTGGGCTGCTCCGCTCACCTTCTTGGCCTTGCAGAATGGTTTCTTGGCTTTGGCCAGCTGGCTGGGGGAGGCGGGGCGGCCTCGGGGGGGAAGTTGTTGCCGCGGGTGCAGCCCCTGCCTCAGCCAGGAGGCTGGCGCTAGGCTCCGGGAAAGGCAGCAGCCCGCGCCTGGACAGCGCCGCCTGTCTCCCCTAGGAACGCACGCCTACAGCCCGCCCGAGTGGATCTGCCTCGGCCGCTACCACGGCCGTGCGGCGACCATCTGGTCCCTGGGCGTGCTGCTGTACGTCATGGTCTGCGGGAACCTCCCCTTCCAGGACGAGCGTGCCATCGTGCTGGGGCAGCTCTTCTTCTGGCAGCAGGTCTCTCCAGGTCGGTATGGGGCCCCAAAAGGGCGGGCTTTGGCAGACGGCGGCGCGCGGCCCGGCCTGGCCCTCACGCGGCCCCGCACAACCTCGATCTGCCCCCGAGGGCCGGCCGCAGGAGGCGGCCCGTGGCGACGGGGTCGGCGTGGCCCTCACGCGCGGCCCAGGGAGGCGGCCGTGTCCCGCCGTGCCGCTCTCCCGCGCGGGGCAGGCTCGCTCGGCAGGCCGCCGCAGCCCCGAGCACACGCAGCGCGGCCCGGGCAGCCGGGCAGGAGCCTTCTGCCCGTGACCGGCCCTTTCTGCCTTCTCTCCCCAGAGTGCCAGCATCTGATCCGCTGGTGCTTGGCCACGCGCCCCGCGGACAGGCCGGAGCTGGAGGAGATCTTGCGCCACCCTTGGGTGCGGGGCCGGCGTTTTTGACGCCTTGCCGGAGCCTCTGCAGCACCCGCTTACAGCATCCCACGCAGGACTGAAGGCCTGAGAAATAAAAAAACAACAAAGCCATTACGCTGTGTCAAGTCTGGCCCTGGTCAGCAACTTCAGCTAAAGAAGCCGCTTGGCAAGGGGGAAATCAGAGTGCTCCCTTCAGCCCGTGTGCCCTGTGGAATCCAGGTCAGGAGAATTTACAGCTGCTTCTTGCCCAGACCCCAGCTGCTACCACCGCCGACTCGGGCTGCTTTGACGGTGCCACGTGCCTCATGCAAACTGACATTAGAAACCTGGGCTGGTGAGTTTTGTTTCCCTGGGAAAATGCCATCCTTGGTGTTCAGGGGCCTGTGGCCCCGAGTGGCTGGCTGCCTTCTGAGACTGGAGTCTCTGTTGCTTTTGTTCAGTGCATGGGTGTGTTAAAGGTAAAGGGCACAGTAAATGCCAGCTTTGTATAATTTACAGCTCTGATGTCGTGCTGCCTGGAAGCAAACAGACTCTCTATGTGTGGGAACAGTGACAGCCACATCCTGGTCTTGATCATGAGCAATTGGGTGTTCCATTTTACCTAGAACATTAACAGCTGGTATGAGCAGGAGCTTAACGTCCAGGAAAATAAGCAAAGGAATAGAGAGTGGTGTGTCTCAATAGGGCTTAGTCTAATGTGAGCCTAGAAGGAAAGGAGCCAGATGAAATCTGCAAGGAAAGGAACCAGAGGAGCCCTGCATAATTGTCTATACAGGGCTGAGAGGGAAAAAGAAGGTTTAGGGTGGGTATTCAGTAACTACAAAGCATAGGCAAAACTTCTCACACTGTAAGAGTCCATTTCAATTTCAGACCTATCAGCAAGACAGTGCTGGCCTGCAGAATGTTGTTCTGTTTCATTGTTAACCACAATGCTCCTGTGTGTGTCACAGCTACACATGGCAGAGGAATTAGGGAGCGAACGGTGGGACTGAGAGAGCTTCTTACTGGTGAAGGACACCTGGAAAGGAATGTGCACGAGTAAGGTGACTTGCTTGTTGAAAATAGAAAGGGGTCCAGAAGAATTCACATCATTTATAAATGATGTAAAAACTTGCCTCCTGCTCAAACACAATGGACACAGTGAGAAATCTCTGAGACACATAAGTCACCTCTACTTTCTGGCATTATGCTTGCATCATGTGAAGGAGAATGTTGAGTGGAAATATGCACAAACCACACAGGGAACAGTGGGCTTTGTCCTTACAGTAAAACACTGAGCTTTGCTGCTAAATCCCCTTGCCTTTGTTTTCCAGTTTGTAATGCTGATCACCCATTTGGAATGATGTTATTTAACCATAAAGGTATTATTTGACAAATGCTTTGAAGTTTTTTAGAGTTTTTACCTTTTTTTGTGAAGTATCGTGTGGCTTTAGTGCTGATTTTCCTAGAATTGAAATCCCTTCCTCAAGCCATCTGGGGGACATCAGTGATCTGAAACTACCGTATGGCACACTCGTATGCATTCCAGCAGGTTTTTTTTCCTTGCTCTTTTGAAAACTTTGACAATTCTGACTTTGAGAAAACTGTTTAGCTATTATTCATGAATTTTGAGAGCGGTGATAAAAAGCTGTTTCATCTCAACGTGAGAGCACCATCTAGTGCAAACAACATAAACTGTAGCATAAACCTGTACTAATTCCTTAGGTAATTATGTTTTCCTTCAGATTTTTAGGGGCTTTCAGAATTACGTTCGATATACTTTTAATAAATATTCCCAAACTGACAAACACTCTCAAGCAATTACAATGCTGTTTGAAGTTTGCAATTAGCCAGTTACCCACAGCTATCCAGCCAGAGAAAGGGTCATTTCAGCTCGGTAGGTTCATCCACACCAGCTAGAAATGATTGGCTCAAGCCATACGGGCGTCAGTAAGAACATCTGAAGAGACCTTTTTTTAGCTGCCAGGCCATGGTGAAGCTCGTGCCACAAGGCCTTCACCATGCTTCTTTTATTAGGTAGCGGGATTATTTAATTAAGCTTTATTGCTTTCTCAGCTTTACCTAGCTGTGCAGAGATGCCTTAGATATAAATGTTATGGCATTACAGTCTGCTTTGTAAATTCAGTGTTCCCACTGATAGTGATGCAGCAATTCTCAGTGGTTTTGAAGATTCCTCTAAGTCAGGGGGATGAATTATTGAGCCTCCTGTTTCCATCCTCTGGGATGTCAGTATCTCCTTTTCTGCCATCACAAAGTAATGTAGTAATCCTAAGGCAGGAAAGGTCTTAATATGATTGTTAAAATACTTCCTACACTTTGTACTTCTAGTGCTTCCTAAGTGTTTGCTGAGGAGGATAAGATCTAAGTGGTCATGGATTGCTTTTTCTTTTAGGTTTTGTGCCTGGAAATCCTGTGACCTGCACACAGCACCTGCAGAGGACTGAAGATGTACCTCAATACATGGCTAAACTGGATTTAACTTCCTGTGCTTAGGAACAAGTGTCACCTGACAAAATGTCACAACATGCACTTGTCCCCACTCCTTGTAATTCCAGCAGAGAACAAAATTACCTTTGAATGTTGCAGGAGATTTAAGCCTTTTCTGAGAGTTGGCAGTTGAAATTTACTTGAAGGATTCTAGGTTTGAAGGATAATTTCAGGTCTGAGGACACCAGAAGATCACTGAAACCAAGGGTCTCCAGTACAAGATATTGGAAGGGACTATTTCAAGAGCATGTAGTGACAGAACAAGGAGGGGGATGGCTTCAAACTGGAAGAGAGTAGGTTTAGATTAGATATTACAAATAAATTCCTTACTGGGAGGGTGGTGAGGCACTGGCACAGGCTACCCAGAGAATTTGGTGCTGCCTCATCCCTGGAAATGTTCAAGGCCAGGCTGGATGGGGCTCTGAGCAGCCTGGTCTAGTGGAAGGTGTCCCTGGCCATGGCAGACAGGATGGAACTGGATGATCTTTAAGGTTCATTCCAACCCAGGTCACTCTGTTATTTTCTAAGGATCATATTTTATTCTTGAGGATATATGTGGCTCTCCACAGGGAAACCAACTTAAAAGTTTGTCATGGTTTAACCCCAGCTGGCCACCCAACCCCAGACAGCTCCTTGCTCACTCCCACACCACTGGGACTTGGGGGGGGGAAATCAGAAGGGTAAAATCTACAAAGTCATGGTCTGAGATAAGGACAGTTTAATGGGGAAAGTAACAGCCATGCACACAAGCAAAGCAAAACAGGGAATTAATGCCCTGCTTTCCATGGACAGGCAGGAGTTCAGCCTTCTCCAGGAGATCAAGACTGTGTCATGAGTAAAGGTGACTTGGGAAGGACACACACCATCACTGCAGATGCCCCCCTTTTCCTCATTCTTCCCCCCACTTTATACACTGACCATGATTCCACATGGCCTGGAATGTCCCTTTGGTCAGTGGGGTCACCTGTCCTGGCTGTGTCCCCTCCCACCCTCCCAGGCACCCCCAGCTGCCTCACCAGTGGGGTTAACAAAAGCAGAGAAGGCCTTGGCTCTGTGCAACAACAACAATAAAAACATCTCTGTGTGATCAACCCTGTGTTCAGCACAAATCCAAACACAGCCCCACAGCAGCCACTGCAAAGAAAATTAACTCTACTCTGGCTGAAAGCAACACAAAGATATGCAACTAAAATTTTATTCTTATTGGGAAACAAAAAACTGTCAGGGTATTTGTTTTCTGCATGCCTTGGGTTTTAGGAGATGGTTTTTATACTGGAACCAAGGAGGAACTAAGAAGAAAGTGGGAAAATTACTTTAACATAGATCAGTGGCTCTCAAGTCTTCTTCATTGGATCAAATTATATAGCTCAAGTCCTAAGAAAGTGGAGAAAAAAACATTTCCAAAAACTTGTTAATTGCATGCTTTTAAAGTATTAAAAGTTATATTTTCACAAAAACCATGTGACAGTTCTGAGTTAGGAACAGTTTGGCACAGTCTGTTTCCAGACTGAACAGATCTTTGGAGATTGCTGATTTCTAAGGTTAAAGCTTGACTATTGCATCAGAATAGTGATGTAAGTGCTATTGTGTTAGCTACTGTGTGAATCACTAGCAACTGCATCTTGCTTCTTACATCTGATTTCTCTCAATACTTACACAATTTTTCATACGGGCCCAGTTTCTGCTGTTTTTTTCTGTCCGGGAATCTGTCAGTCTTTGCTTTGCAGCTGATTAGAAATACTCATATGCCTGATTAGTGCAGCTCAGTATTTGTGGTAGTGACCCAGCTGGGAGGAGAAATCAACAGGAAGGTGGTAACATCCTAGAGCATCCTTCCTAAATCTGGAGTTCACCTGTCAACCCTTCAATTGAACAAGAAATTAGCCACATCACAGACCAGACTGAGCCTTTGTGCAACCACAGCTCATTGACTCTATCAGGATTCCTGCAGGGAGAACTTGGCCCAGTTTCCCTTTGTTGTCACGGTGGCTGAGGAAAGGTTCTGTCACACCTGGGCTGCACCAGAGGCAGCGAGGGCAGCAGGCTGAGTGAGGTGACCCCACCTGCAGGGCTGCATCCAGCTCTGGGTCCCAGCACTGCAGGGACATGGAGCTGCTGGAGCCGGTCCAGAGAGAGGCCTCCAAGGCTGTCAGAGAGATGGAGCATCTCTCCTGTGAGGAAAGGCTGAGACAATTGGGCTTGTTCAGTCTGGAGAAGAGAAGGCTTTGGCAGGATCTCCTTGCAACCTGCCAGTACTGAAGGGAGCCTGCAAGAAAGATGGGGAAAGAGTATTTACAGGACACAGGGAATAGCTTCAAACTGAAAAAGGGCAGGTTTTGATTAGGAAGAAATTCCTTCCTGTGAGGGTGGTGAGGCACTGGCACAGGTTGCCCAGAGAAGCTGGTGCTGCCCCATCCTTGGAAGTGCTCAGGGCCAGGTTGGATGGGGTACAGAGCAACCCGTGATAGTAGAAAGTGTCACTGTCCTTGGGTGGGCTCTTGGATTAGAGACCTTTAAAAGTCCCTTCCAATCCAATCCATACTATTATTCTATAATTCTATATTCTGTATTATTTGAGCAAATTGTTCAGATTCTTCTTGTCTTAGGAATAGGGTTTTGGGCTATCTGTTTTCTTCTCACAAACGTGAGAGATTTGTTTCTCAATGACATGAATAAGGAACCCAGCATTACTAGTTTCAGCAGCAGAAGCAAACCCATTCATTGTGCACCTGCTGGTCCTCTGTGCCCAGGAGAGGGCAGCAGTAATAGAAAAAATATCTTTCTAGTATATTCAAGAATTGAAGAATATCCATGTAAAGCTGATAAGCAATTTCCCCTCAAGATTCTTACCATTCTTCCTCATTTCCCCAGCAAGGAAACCCCTATCCTTGTTGGTAGTACATGGGGATTCTTGTAACTTTTATTGTGGATGTCATCAAAAGAAACAACCATCGAAAAGAAGGTCCCTAGGCCAAACATCAGTTAAACCCAAAGTTCCAGAACTTATATCTATAAGAGTTAGAGGAAGTTTCTTAGAAACCCATGGCCTCCCTAAAATGTCATCAGCTCCTCAGGGACACAATTTACAGACCTTTTGTTAAATTTAAACTTGTGTGGTTTTGAGCAATGTGAGTCCATTGATGACGTCAATACACTCACATCGGATATCAGGATTTAATAAAAAACTTCCTTGGCCGAGGCTGAGCTTCCTGCTGTGCACCCCTGCCTCTACAGCATTTAAAGAGCTGTCTTTACTTGGGAATGCCTGCTTGCCTCTCAGAACAGAAAGCTGGGAGCTGGGGAATTGGCTCTGTAGGCAAGATTCTCCTTCTGAGAACATTTCCCAGCAAGAACGTTTGGCTTGTGGGAGCAGTGGAACCTCACACAAGAGTCTGTTTAAAACTGTACCAATGAAAAACCCCAACACCCTGGCAGTCTGGTTTCAAGAACCACCCAGGAAAATCTGGTCCATTGAATTTACACTGAAGGAAGCCACAGCCACTGAACTCTAGGAAGTGTTGTCACAGCTGTTTTGGGTCACCAAACTTAATTATTCAACATTTCAGGCACTGTGTGCATACACTGAGCAAAGAGAGAAGCATTACAAAGGGCTGCTTCTCCTTGTTGTGTGTGTGATTTGGTGTGATAAATTCAAACTACACCTCCTCCCGCATAATCTTTTGTACTTTTGCTTTGTTTTTCTAGTTCTCAAACAGATATCTGGAAAAATCAATTAGATGTACAGATGTAATGATAAGACGAGGCAAGAAAAGTGCATGGTAGGCAAAAAATGACCTTTGTGATACCTCCACCTCAGCAGATCTGCCCTTGATTGCAAATATTCATGACTAATGGCATCATTTTAATTATAATGGAACACTTGTTGTTGAGATGCTGCAAATACATCAGATTTTCAAAAGCTTTTGTATTCAAATGTTTTGCCAGTGCTTGCTGAAACTCCTTGAGCTGCAATAGTTTTCTACAAAACTTGCCAAAGCCAACTTACAGCTGGAGTAATATATGCTAAAAATCCCAAATGAGGTAAAACACATTGACGGAAAAGCTGTTTAAATGCACAAGTGTTCTTTACATAAATACTTTCACATCAATTTTTTTCATGTCTGGATTCCTTTTCTGATGAAAACAGAAAGTGAGTGAACAAAATCCTTGTGGGAAACTCATCCACGGGTGGATGATATCTCTTGACATGTGATATTCTTAGGAAAACAGAAATTTCTAAATCAGGTCCTATTCAAGATCCATCTTCTCTGTCTACCACTTATTAGCATGCTCAAATAATTCGGAGAGATGAGTGAGGCAGGAACTTCTTTGTTTATGTTGGTTATTCTTGCAGTAGTTTCCACTTTAATTATGCAGGCAACCAATGTACCTAAATAAATCTTAGTGTTGTATAATACACCAGATTACCCGAAGAGCCTTTTTCAGAGAGACACAACCTGCTCACTGTTCCCTGGAACGGAGGCTATTTCTATTCAATATTTTGCTTAGTGTAACCAAAACTAAATGCTAAAGACCCTCTACCTACCTTACATAACTTGTTTCTTTCCCTGAAGGCTCTCCAGGCCTCACCTTCAAATGGCAAAGGTCACAGCACCATCACAGAGCCCTGTACCGCTTACCGAGTTCCCACGAGAGCGACGAACCGGGTCTGTCGGCCACTCGCTGACGGGGTCTCGGCGTGACACCAGGGGACCGCCTGAAGCACACAAAGGAGAACGGAGGCTGAGAGATGCAGCAGAAATTGACACCTGCGCAATAACCACTGCTTCCATCCAGGGCCCGCTGCTCACCTTGCCCGCTTCCCTTGACTCCTCAGGTTCGTCTTTATGTCCTAAAAATAAAGGCAAAGAACAACGCTGTAAACACACAGTCACCATTAACGCCGCCCCTGCAAAGGCAAACGGTGCCTCACCTGCTCAGGGGAACCACTCACCCGCCACGGGGCGCTCTGCCACGGATGTCATCTGCCAGCACCTGAAAGAATGGGAGGACAGGGGTCAGAGGGCTGCAGGATAACTTAGGCCTTCCAGACACCTTGTGTCAATCGACAAATGCCATCTAGAGTCCAGCTACACCCTGCATTACAATTCCTCCCCAGGCCCCAGGACTTGCCCTATTATACCTACACCAGGCTGTGCAGCAGGGCAGAGCAGCCTCGGGCCCAATACCCAGACACCCGTGACACAGAACAAGACAAACGAGGGGACACAACAGGGAGAGAAAGCTCTCGGCGAGAAGAATGCCAGCCAGGGCCCAGAGAAGGCGGGACCAGATGACCTGGGTGAGAGCGACGGTGAGCCCGTCAGGCTCAGAGAATCCTGGAGGAACAAAGACGCTAACAGAAGGACTTCTCGCAAGCGGGGCAAAGATGGGTGCCCGAGAATCCTACGGTCTGAATCTCCCCCTATCCTGGAATTTGTACAAGTCCTAACCAGCTAGAAGGGATCGTGGCCATGCACAGCTGTCGAGAACAGCTCAGAACAAGACCTGAAAAGAACCATCCGTTCAGATGTCTTAAGAGAGATGCTATGCCGATGCCAGGCCAGCCTCCTGAGTCAAGGCTTTGAAGGAATATGCACTGGGCCGAGGAACACAGAGATCTCAGTGGCAAAGATGGACACCTGGGATTCGGATAATCCTTTGTGGGGCACGAGGCAAAAGACACAGAAGACATGACAGACACAGAAGGCACGATAGACAAGTGACACAAGTGACGTGCACCGGGACTGCTCTGCCCTGAGCACCTCAGCACCGGGTGACTCCTCCTTTACGTGGCCTAAGGGGCCACCTCCTGCACAACCCCGCCTCCAAAGCTGCCACTCCAAAGGCCCTCCCAGCACCTCGCTTTCGTCCCCCTCTCAGGGGGCTCGTAACCCTCCACTTATCTCTTGGACGTCTGGGGATGACAATCCGCCTCCGCTGCCAAGGAAGGCCGCCTCACCCGCTGGGAATTTGCCGCAGTCACCGGTCTCTGGTCTCTTGCTCAGCTACAATCAGCAACACCAAATATCACTGCACCCTCTTAGCTGCACAGCGGCCAAAGCCCACCAAGCCTGCTACTCACCCTTCTGCCAAGAACGCCCGGCTCCTCGGGCCGCATGCTACGGCCACGCTCGGAGGCCGCCGCCGTCATCGCGGGCTCTGCCTGCCTCAAGAGGAGACAAGGTGATTTGGCATTGCTGAATCTTCAGGGGAGTCAGGCTCCTCCTCATTACTTCCCCAACTTACAGCAACTCCTCGGCCCTTCCTGAAGGCTCTCCAGGCCTCACCTTCAAATGGCAAAGGTCACAGCACCATCACAGAGCCCTGTACCGCTTACCGAGTTCCCACGAGAGCGACGAACCGGGTCTGTCGGCCACTCGCTGACGGGGTCTCGGCGTGATACCCATGGACCGCCTGAAGCACACAAAGGAGAACGGAGGCTGAGAGATGCAGCAGAAGTTGAGACCTGCGCAATAACCACTGCTTCCATCCAGGGCCCGCTGCTCACCTTGCCCGCTTACCTTGACTCCTCAGGTTCGGCTTTACGTCCTAAAAATAAAGGCAAAGAACAACGCTGTAAACACACAGTCACCATTAACGCCGCCCCTGCAAAGGCAAACGGTGCCTCACCTGCTCAGGGGAACCACTCACCCGCCACGGGGCGCTCTGCCACGGATTTCATCTGCCAGCACCTGAAAGAATGGGAGGACAGGGGTCAGAGGGCTGCAGGATAACTTAGGCCTTCCAGACACCTTGTGTCAATCGACAAATGCCATCTAGAGTCCAGCTACACCCTGCATTACAACTCCCCAGGCCCCAGGACTTGCCCTATTATACCTACACCAGGCTGTGCAGCAGGGCAGAGCAGCCTCGGGCCCAATACCCAGACACCCGTGACACAGAACAAGACAAACGAGGGGACACAACAGGGAGAGAAAGCTCTCGGCGAGAAGAATGCCAGCCAGGGCCCAGAGAAGGCGGGACCAGATGACCTGGGTGGGAGCGACGGTGAGCCCGTCAGGCTCAGAGAATCCTGGAGGAACAAAGACGCTAACAGAAGGACTTCTCGCAAGCGGGGCAAAGATGGGTGCCCGAGAATCCTACGGTCAGAATCTCCCCCTATCCTGGAATTTGTACAAGTCCTAACCAGCTAGAAGGGATCGTGGCCATGCACAGCTGTCGAGAACAGCTCAGAACAAGACCTGAAAAGAACCATCCGTTCAGATGTCTTAAGAGAGATGCTATGCCGATGCCAGGCCAGCCTCCTGAGTCAAGGCTTTGAAGGAATATGCACTGGGCCGAGGAACACAGAGATCTCAGTGGCAAAGATGGACACCTGGGATTCGGATAATCCTTTGTGGGGCACGAGGCAAAAGACACAGAAGACATGACAGACACAGAAGGCACGATAGACAAGTGACACAAGTGACGTGCACCGGGACTGCTCTGCCCTGAGCACCTCAGCACCGGGTGACTCCTCCTTTACGTGGCCTAAGGGGCCACCTCCTGCACAACCCCGCCTCCAAAGCTGCCACTCCAAAGGCCCTCCCAGCACCTCGCTTTCGCCCCCCTCTCAGGGGGCTCATAACCCTCCACTTATCTCTTGGACGTCCGGGGATGACAATCCGCCTCCGCTGCCAAGGAAGGCCGCCTCACCCGCTGGGAATTTGCCACAGTCACCGGTCTCTGGTCTCTTGCTCAGCTACAATCAGCAACACCAAATATCACTGCACCCTCTTAGCTGCACAGCGGCCAAAGCCCACCAAGCCTGCTACTCACCCTTCTGCCAAGAACGCCCGGCTCCTCGGGCCGCACGCTACGGCCACGCTCGGAGGCCGCCGCCGTCATCGCGGGCTCTGCCTGGCTCAAGAGGAGACAAGGTGATTTGGCATTGCTGAATCTTCAGGGGAGTCAGGCTCCTCCTCATTACTTCCCCAACTTACAGCAACTCCTCAGCCCTTCCTGAAGGCTCTCCAGGCCTCACCTTCAAATGGCAAAGGTCACAGCACCATCACAGAGCCCTGTACCGCTTACCGAGTTCCCACGAGAGCGACGAACCGGGTCTGTCGGCCACTCGCTGACGGGGTCTCGGCGTGACACCAGGGGACCGCCTGAAGCACACAAAGGAGAACGGAGGCTGAGAGATGCAGCAGAAATTGAGACCTGTGCAATAACCACTGCTTCCATCCAGGGCCCGCTGCTCACCTTGCCCGCTTACCTTGACTCCTCAGGTTCGGCTTTACGTCCTAAAAATAAAGGCAAAGAACAACGCTGTAAACACACAGTCACCATTAACGCCGCCCCTGCAAAGGCAAACGGTGCCTCACCTGCTCAGGGGAACCACTCACCCGCCACGGGGCCCTCTGCCACGGATGTCATCTGCCAGCACCTGAAAGAATGGGAGGACAGGGGTCAGAGGGCTGCAGGATAACTTAGGCCTTCCAGACACCTTGTGTCAATCGACAAATGCCATCTAGAGTCCAGCTACACCCTGCATTACAACTCCCCAGGCCCCAGGACTTGCCCTATTATACCTACACCAGGCTGTGCAGCAGGGCAGAGCAGCCTCGGGCCCAATACCCAGACACCCGTGACACAGAACAAGACAAACGAGGGGACACAACAGGGAGAGAAAGCTCTCGGCGAGAAGAATGCCAGCCAGGGCCCAGAGAAGGCGGGACCAGATGACCTGGGTGAGAGCGACGGTGAGCCCGTCAGGCTCAGAGAATCCTGGAGGAACAAAGACACTAACAGAAGGACTTCTCGCAAGCGGGGCAAAGATGGGTGCCCGAGAATCCTACGGTCAGAATCTCCCCCTATCCTGGAATTTGTACAAGTCCTAACCAGCTAGAAGGGATCGTGGCCATGCACAGCTGTCGAGAACAGCTCAGAACAAGACCTGAAAAGAACCATCCGGTCAGATGTCTTAAGAGAGATGCTATGCCGATGCCAGTCCAGCCTCCTGAGCCAAGGCTTTGAAGGAATATGCACTGGGCCGAGGAACACAGAGATCTCAGTGGCAAAGATGGACACCTGGGCTTCGGATAATCCTTTGTGGGGCACGAGGCAAAAGACACAGAAGGCATAATAGACACAGAAGGCACGATAGACAAGTGACACAAGTGACGTGCACCGGGACTGCTCTGCCCTGAGCACCTCAGCACCGGGTGACTCCTCCTTTACGTGGCCTAAGGGGCCACCTCCTGCACAACCCCGCCTCCAAAGCTGCCACTCCAAAGGCCCTCCCAGCACCTCGCTTTCGTCCCCCTCTCAGGGGGCTCGTAACCCTCCACTTATCTCTTGGACGTCCGGGGATGACAATCCGCCTCCGCTGCCAAGGAAGGCCGCCTCACCCGCTGGGAATTTGCCGCAGTCACCGGTCTCTGGTCTCTTGCTCAGCTACAATCAGCAACACCAAATATCACTGCACCCTCTTAGCTGCACAGCGGCCAAAGCCCACCAAGCCTGCTACTCACCCTTCTGCCAAGAACGCCCGGCTCCTCGGGCCGCACGCTACGGCCACGCTCGGAGGCCGCCGCCGTCATCGCGGGCTCTGCCTGCCTCAAGAGGAGACAAGGTGATTTGGCATTGCTGAATCTTCAGGGGAGTCAGGCTCCTCCTCATTACTTCCCCAACTTACAGCAACTCCTCGGCCCTTCCTGAAGGCTCTCCAGGCCTCACCTTCAAATGGCAAAGGTCACGGCACCATCACAGAGCCCTGTACCGCTTACCGAGTTCCCACGAGAGCGACGAACCGGGTCTGTCGGCCACTCGCTGACGGGGTCTCGGCGTGACACCAGGGGACCGCCTGAAGCACACAAAGGAGAACGGAGGCTGAGAGATGCAGCAGAAGTTGAGACCTGCGCAATAACCACTGCTTCCATCCAGGGCCCGCTGCTCACCTTGCCCGCTTACCTTGACTCCTCAGGTTCGGCTTTATGTCCTAAAAATAAAGGCAAAGAACAACGCTGTAAACACACAGTCACCATTAACGCCGCCCCTGCAAAGGCAAACGGTGCCTCACCTGCTCCGGGGAACCACTCACCCGCCACGGGGCCCTCTGCCACGGATTTCATCTGCCAGCACCTGAAAGAATGGGAGGACAGGGGTCAGAGGGCTGCAGGATAACTTAGGCCTTCCAGACATCTTGTGTCAATCGACAAATGCCATCTAGAGTCCAGCTACACCCTGCATTACAACTCCCCAAGCCCCAGGACTTGCCCTATTATACCTACACCAGGCTGTGCAGCAGGGCAGAGCAGCCTCGGGCCCAATACCCAGACACCCGTGACACAGAAAAAGACAAACGAGGGGACACAACAGGGAGAGAAAGCTCTTGGCGAGAAGAATGCCAGCCAGGGCCCAGAGAAAGCGGGACCAGATGACCTGGGTGAGAGCGACGGTGAGCCTGTCAGGCTCAGAGAATCCTGGAGGAACAAAGACGCTAACAGAAGGACTTCTCGCAAGCGGGGCAAAGATGGGTGCCCGAGAATCCTACGGTCAGAATCTCCCCCTATCCTGGAATTTGTACAAGTCCTAACCAGCTAGAAGGGATCGTGGCCATGCACAGCTGTCGAGAACAGCTCAGAACAAGACCTGAAAAGAACCATCCGGTCAGATGTCTTAAGAGAGATGCTATGCCGATGCCAGTCCAGCCTCCTGAGTCAAGGCTTTGAAGGAACACGCACTGGGCCGAGGAACACAGAGATCTCAGTGGCAAAGATGGACACCTGGGCTTCGGATAATCCTTTGTGGGGCACGAGGCAAAAGACACAGAAGGCACGATAGACAAGTGACACAAGTGACGTGCACCGGGACTGCTCTGCCCTGAGCACCTCAGCACCGGGTGACTCCTCCTTTGCATGGCCTAAGGGGCCACCTCCTGCACAACCCCGCCTCCAAAGCTGCCACTCCAAAGGCCCTCCCAGCACCTCGCTTTCGTCCCCCTCTCAGGGGGCTCGTAACCCTCCACTTATCTCTTGGACGTCCGGCGATGACAATCCGCCTCCGCTGCCAAGGAAGGCCGCCTCACCCGCTGGGAATTTGCCGCAGTCACCGGTCTCTGGTCTCTTGCTCAGCTACAATCAGCAACACCAAATATCACTGCACCCTCTTAGCTGCACAGCGGCCAAAGCCCACCAAGCCTGCTACTCACCCTTCT
This sequence comes from Haemorhous mexicanus, assembly GCF_027477595.1. Taxonomy (NCBI): domain Eukaryota; kingdom Metazoa; phylum Chordata; class Aves; order Passeriformes; family Fringillidae; genus Haemorhous; species Haemorhous mexicanus. The sequence continues at coordinate 671,663 of NC_082346.1, forward strand.
GCCAAGAACGCCCGGCTCCTCGGGCCGCACGCTACGGCCACGCTCGGAGGCCGCCGCCGTCATCGCGGGCTCTGCCTGCCTCAAGAGGAGACAAGGTGATTTGGCATTGCTGAATCTTCAGGGCAGTCAGGCTCCTCCTCATTACTTCCCCAACTTACAGCAACTCCTCGGCCCTTCCTGAAGGCTCTCCAGGCCTCACCTTCAAATGGCAAAGGTCAAGGCTTCATCAATAAGGCCTATATAACTTCCTGAGTTCCCACGAGAGCGACGAACCGGGTCTCTTGTCCTGTTTTTTATTCTCAGCATAACATGCGTGGACCATCTAAAACATGCAAACAACAATGGATGCTTAGATCTGCATCAGAAACACCACCACCCTAGGTAGACAAATATATACGTTTTAAACAACAAAACTCAAAAAAAATCCACCAAAAAACCTGCCTCTAATTACTCATAACCACACTGCCTGATAAAATATTAAAGACCCCATGTCCAATCCCCTTAATAAAACCTGTAAAATCTGTGCCAAAAAATCCCTAAAACTGAAAAAACCTTGCCTCTTACCAAATAAAAGGCAAAGAAACAAGTCTTTTGATCGATACAAAATCATTAACGTAACACCAAAAAACCACAAAAATATAAAACCTTACTGAACAGCATTACACGCTAATTTCATCACAACATATAAAAATCCACCTATTTTTAACCTAACAAAAACATCACCAAATTTTACTGCAATAAAACCTTGAAAACCTCACTCAAAATAAAATTTCAAAATTCCCTTATAACCTGAAAACTCATACATTAGTTATACATACTAAACATGGACTTCCTCCAAAACAAATATTCCTAATACCCAAACATCACAAATAAAGATTTAAAATAACTACTAAAGAGTCAAAAGCCATAAAACAATTAAAAACCCAACCTCAACTATCTAAAACTACCTATAATATCTCTTCTTAAAAAACAGCCCAACAAATACCATTTATCACCTCAACAATACACCACCAGCAACACCTAGCAACTCAAAATACTGTCATCCCCATCCAAAAAACACACCATGAACTAAAACACCAAAAAAACCAAAATCAATCAGCAAAACCCACTCACCCTTCAACAAACCCATTTAGCCTACACACATAACCAAAACAAATAAAAATTAACTATAAAGTATCATACCTTAATTAACTCCACCATTAAACACTGCTGTACCAAGCTTAATTTAAAAAAATCACAAAAACCAAGTTACAAGTGGTAAATAACACCAACAAATAAACCAACACACTATATACCACCAAAAAATGAATAAAAGCCACATATAAATGCCACTATTTATTAAACAGCACTGCCATTAAATATATTTACCCATATATATAAATGCATACACACAATAAAAATACATTAATTTGAGCATTAAACCAACGATATAAGAAAATAAAACGTCCTAAAGTGATAATATAATAGGATATTCTCTATCATCCTCACCCAAATTCTCTCTGAACTATATTGCCGACCACAAACAATAGAAAAAATAAAAAATCAATTCTTTACTTATTTTACCTTACGTCTCATGTATTAGCCAAAACGAAAAATTTGGCCAAAACCGTAATTTCTTCTTCTAAAACTATTCAACTTTACTGCGATACAAAAAACCAAACCACCACCAAAAACCTGATGACGAAAAGATGCTGGTCACACCCCATGCACCTTTCTGTCCGCCCCTGCCGCTGCACGGACGCAGCAATGTAAAAACGGACACCCGGAGGTCTCACGACACAGTGCGAAACGCGTGGAACACTGTTTCCATAAGACGCCCACGGTATTATTTAAAGCTGTGGCTCGCTTGCAGAGCAACACCAACAAAGCCCACAAACAAAAAGCCCTCGTGGTCGGCGCTGGGTTTTTTTCCCCCTTCTTCCTTTCAGTGACTTTGGCAAGCATGCTCCGAAGCTGACAAGCCACAAGCGTCCCCGAGCGCCCCTTGCCGGGACTCGCTCCCGGCTGGCGCCGCTCCGCGGGGCGGGCGGCACCGGGAAGGCCACTCGAGCCACGGGAACGGCGGCACCCGGTGCCCCAGGGCGGCCCGGGGATCCCGGCACCGGACGGAGCGCGGCTGCCGGCACGACAGCGGCTCCTCCGGCACGCAGGGGCAGCGCCGAGCCGGGAGACTTCCGCCCGCTCCCCCCGGCCCGGCCGGACCGGCACCGGGCCCAGGCGGCCCCGGCGGCGCCCGAGCCCCGCGCCCGGAGCGGGCAGAGCGGCCGGCACCGGCCGGGCCAGCGCAGCGCCCATGCCGCCTCTCCCGCCCGCCGGCCCGGCACAGCTGACCCGGCTCCGCACGGCTCGCACCGGCGCGTCCCACCTCCACGCCACCCCGGCGCCGCCCCGCCGGGATTTTCCGGCACGCGGTCACTTCCAGGGCCTGGAGAGGGGCGCGCAGCCCTGTTCCGACGGGGGTCGGGGGTTGCAGCCCTGTTCCGACGCCGCTCGCCCGCCCCCGCCGGCTGCCCCCGGCCCGTGGAGCGCTGCGATCGCGCCCCTGCCGACCGCCGAAACTGGCCCCGCCGGGCCTCCCTCGCCGCTGCCATTCACCCCAGTCATCGTGTCCCGTTGCACTCCTGAATCTCCTTCCCTCCTACCCTCTATTTACAGACACCGCCACGCTCGCCGCTCGCTCCCGCCCCTCGCCTTCCCTCGACGGGCAGCGGTCCTTCCCCCGCCCCCCCGGCACCCAGCGGCGCGGAGCAGGGCGCTGCCTCGGGGGGGGCTGCAGTACCGCTGCCTGTCCACAAGGCGGCAGACGGACCGCGGTCCTCGATTTTCCCGCCCTTTTCCTCGCCATCTAGAAAAGGTCAAGCGAATCCGCGACACGCCACTCCCAAGATGGCGGCGGCCACGTGACGACGCCGGCAGAGAGGCGTTTACGCAGATACCTTTCAGAAACCCGCCGAAATGGAACCGCTCGCTGCGCCGCTGAGCCCACAGCCAGTGTCCGGGGCACTTTAAACGCCACAGAAAATCCCGTCGGAGCCGCGCCGCGTCAGGGCGCCGTGCAGGCGGCCCGCTTATACCGACCGGCGGGGTCTTCAATTTTCCCGCCCTTTTTGCCGCCACCTTGAGAAGGTCAAGCGGTTTCGCGACATCCGCGACACGCCACTCCCAACATGGCGGCCGCGGGGCTGCCTGCCGGCGCAGGGCTGCAGTACCGCGCTCTGGCCACAAGGCGGCAGCACCGCCGAGCACCCCAGCCGGGGCGGCGGGCAGGGAAGGCGGCGAGAGAGAACAGGGGCGGCCCCCGCCGAAAACTCCTCTGAAATAAAGGCCAAAAACCTGCCTCTAACCCAACGAGAACCAAGGAAGCCCGCTTCCTTTAAAAACATATTAAACTATATTTTAGATTATATTCTTCATATTTATGATCACATGCATGCATATTATAGACATTGATGTGTTATGTAATTTATATATGATGCCTATTCCTATTATTTATATTGATTTTTAATAAATATCTTTATATATTGATTGTACATTTCTAGATTTAGATTTATATTTCTATAATACTTCTATCATTATAAACAAAAGCCCATCTCCAACTAAATAAATACCAAAAAACCCTTCTTTTAAACTATATTGAAATATTTTTATATTTACACTTTCTATACTTATATTCACATTTATATTTATAGTTTCTTTTGATTTATTATATTTATAATTATATATAATACGTATAAAACTCTAAAAATATATTTAAACGAACATTTGCATATGTATCTTATCTACTGCTACAACCTTTTTTCTTATATTTTTATTTTAATATAAATCTCAATGTATTCATGATATATTTCTATACTTAGATTTCTACCTTTATACTATCTGTATTTATAATTTTTATAATCAAAACCCTGCCTATTGCCAAATAAAAACCAAGACCCCCCCTTTTATTTAAACTGCTTTAAAATATGTTTATATTTATATTTTTCATATTTATATTTATAACTTGATATATATCATATGATATCATATTGATGAACTATATTTATAAATGTTTCCTATAATTAATTATAATTAGATATTCACATATTACTTCTATTATGCATTGTATCGATTTCTATTATTTTATGTTTATGAATATTTTATATTTTTATATTTGTCTACATTTATTTGTAATATATTTCTATACTTATATTTTGTATGTGTTTGTTTATATTTACAATCTATATTTATATATTTCTATAAACATATAAAATACTCTATAAGAAACAATATAATATTGTAATATATAAGGACTTATGTTACATGTTTTATTTTTATATATTCTTTCTGCATTCAAAATTCAAGTTTTTATTCTCATTTCTATACATATATTTGTTTTGTTTAAATATAGTTTTAATTTCACATTAAAAATCTAATTCCTAAAAAATTACAAAACAAACAGCATCAAATATCCACAAATATCGTCGAAAAACATCAAAATACCTCCACCAGCCAACCAACTGCCAGCAAAAAACCCCCACACTATGCTCTTTTCACTAACAATTCTTTTTACACCAGAATAATAGAACGAAAATAAAAAAACCACTATGGAAAAACACAGGAAATCACAAAAACTACTAAAAAAAAATCAAACCAACTTACTAAACTATAAACCGTACCACTGACCCTGAATATTACTAAAAAAAAAAAAAAAAAAACAGAAACAAAAACCACAACACTACCTCTACAGTAACTCAAAGAATAACCAATACTCTATAAAAATAACTAAAAAACCAGAAGTAATTAATGATATAAAAAAACCCTCAACCAATAAAGAATAAGAAAATAACTACCCAAATAAAAAAACGACCTAAGGAGACCCACCATATAAATACCAACGTTCCCAAAACCAAAGTAATAAACGACAACGAAAAAAAAAAACCAAAACAACTTCAATTGACAACAAATAAATTATTCCTAACGGAAAAAGCCATAAACCATACACTCCAATCAAACAGACCAAAAAAGTAAAAGCCCCGTAAGATAATAAACAAAACTGCAAGTATAAGTATTAAAACACCCTCACCTATTAACTACATGACGCCACCTGAAACCCACCAGAACAAACGCTACACACTCACGCTAATAAAAGCCACCGCAACAGACTTAAAACCCTAAGCGCTACTTCACGCTACGACCCATAAAAACCATCGCACACCTTTAGAAAACATCGCACACCCGGCAAAAAAATATATCCGACTACAAAACTCCATTCAAAACAAACCTTTATCGTCACCACCTGAACCGAGATCCACAGCATTCAGGAAAAACACCCTATCCCTCAGCATCCACCAACTACAAACAGAACGAACCGATGCAATCGATTCCCAAAACCCGCCTCGAAACCACGACGTCCAAGAACTTTCAGCAATCGAAGCCCGCGCTGCCGGCACGGACGGAGCGCGGCTGCCGGCAGGACAGCGGCTCCTCCGGCGCGCAGGGGCGGCGCCGCCCCGGAGCCCCCCGCCCGCTCCCCCGGCCCGGCGGGGCCGGCACCGCGCCCAGGGGGCCCCGGCGGCGCCCGAGCCCCGCGCCCGGAGCGGGCAGAGCGGCCGGCACCGGCCGGGCCAGCGCAGGGCCCGGGCCGCCTCTCCCGCCCGCCGGCCCGGCACAGCCCCGCTCGGCTCCGGCACGGCTCGCACCGGCGCTGCCGCGGCAGCCCCGCCGCGCCAAATTCCCCGTCCGCCTCAGCGAGCGCCCGGGCGGTGCCGGGAGGGCTCCCGAGCGGGAACGTTCGGGGCCGGGCCACGGGCAGAAGAAGCGCCCTCGAATGCAGCGGCGCGGCCCGATCGCAAGCCTGCGAACGCTGCGAGAGCTGGAGGTGCCCGCAATTGTACCCCGAAACTGACGCCGCGGGCGGGGCTCACCTCGCTTCAACAAGGGCGAATAAATGTGTGTTCTCCCCTTCAGTTTCATCCCCTGTAATAACAGAAAATAAGGGGTTCTCCTCAAATGAAAGCCTTCAACTGATGGCAAAGAGGGATTTTGACCTCAATTCAAACCCTTGAAAAGGAGGGACACCAGGGCTGCCCCCTCAATTTAAACTTTAGGATGATGACAATGGGGTGGCTGCCTTCAAATCAAACTCATAATACCACAATATTTTCCCCATTCCCCTTAAAACAAAACGCGGGGATTCCCTGTCGCCCCTGTGATACCCCTAACAGCCTGGAAAAGGCAGGTTTTCCTTCAATCAACGCCCTTAAAACCACAAGTGAAGGGGGATCCCCCCCGGTTCAAACACAGACAACAATAGAAGAGTAGCTGCTTCTCTCTCCTTAATTTCTTTTGTCCTCATAAGTTCCATGTTTGTTCCTGGGGGCACCGGGGAGGGACTGGCAAGATGAAATTGAGAAGGGAAAGGACAAAAGTCCCCGCTCCGAGTCCACACGGGCTCACCTGTTCGGCTGCCGCTTCCCGGCACAAAGCTCTGTCTCTCGGCACCTCCTTTAAGCAACGCTCCACGTATCCAAGCGCGCATCCTGGTGTTCCCCCAGAGTCCGTGAGAAGCTCTCACCGTCCTTCCATGAGACAGCCCCGGGAGCCCCCCATGAACCCCGCTACTCAGCAGCACCATGCGAAAGAGAGCTGAGACACACCCTCCCCCTAAAACAGACCCCGGCAGGAGCCGGCCCCTCCTCATCCTTACAGCTCACACCTGGGGCTGCTCCGAGCCCCCATCATCCTTACAGCTCACACCTGGGGCTGCTCCGAGCCCTCATCATCCTTACAGCTCACACCTGGGGCTGCTCCGAGCCCCCATCATCCTTACAGTTCACACCTGGGGCTGCTCCGAGCCCTCATCATCCTCACACTCACACCCGGCGCTGGTGCCACTCTCCAACAGCGCCTCTCGGTGACCAGCGCAGAGCCCGCTTCTCACAGACCCAGAGCAAACAGAAATCTGCTACGGGTGTTGGCTTTTCTCATTCCGTCTGGCTCCACAACTAAAACGCGTTCGTGCGCTGATGGCATTGAGAGAAAGCTTTCCAGTGGAGAGAAGCGTCATACAGAGAGCACACTTTGATACACCTTCAGAAAAAGCAGAATCAGCACCAACTCCTAAGACCCCTGCTGAGGAACCCAGCCCTCCTTGGGACACCCAATGCAGCAGACCTCGAAAAAGGAGGGGAAAAGTGAAGCTCAGAGTGGAAAAAGAGAACACAAATACAGCCTTTAAAAAAGCCTTCACACAGCAATAGAGGGAACCAGTCACATTTCTTCTTTCCTTGCTTTTTGTGATTACATAAATATGAAATTAAAACACATTAAACAAGGCAGAGCTAGGCTCTTACAGGTCTTCATTTGGCAGTCTGGATGACAATGGGTGAAGAAGTAAAATGAGAAAAAAACCATGACTGATGGGTGAAGAAGTAAAATGAGAAAAAAACCATGACTCTTTGCCTTGTTTGGTCCCAACAATGCTAAGCTAAGGGCTTGTCCTCTGACATCCACTGTCCAAGGAGAGTGATGTCCTCTCACAGATGCATCCATTGCTGAGACAGCAACAGAGAGTACTGCAGGATTCCTCCAATATAGTGTGTGTATATTCCCTGTAGTGGTGCTAACTGGGATCAGTGAAGTCTAAGCAAGTTTTTGTGAGTTCTTATTTGTATCTCTAGCCAGCTTCAGGGTTGTGCTGGGACTCTGATGCCAAAAGTTATGCTGACCCAGAAAGGAATCGAAACAGATCGAAACTCCTCTGCATCCAGCTCTCTGTTGCATCCAAATTAATAGGGCTGCTTCAGCAATGTTGAGTTGTGAAGACAGGATTTTTCATTCCTGGTTTAATATCTATGCTCAATACTGTGATGTTTTATGGTGTTTCTCCTGCCCTTTACTGAGCAGTGTTGTGATCCTTGCACAAGTCCTTGGGTCTGTATGCAAGGGCGACGTGAGGGATCTTGAGTGGTGAGAGGAAGGTACTTGCTGTTTCACACCCTCCTTACTTTTTTTTTTTTAATTTTTAATAGTCATAAATATGCCCTGGAAAGGAATCCTTGAACTCATGCCCCTTCTACATCCAACAACCTTATCTGAGAGAGCACTTTTCCTCTTACAGGAGGAGGAGCAAGATATGTGCTTATGAGCAAGGATGGCTGTGCATGGCAGCAGAAAATATGAGCTCGTTGCATCTCTCCTTTCTTAAACAAGAGCCTAAAAATACTGCTGAAATCACTGACTGGAAACATAGAATACAGTTCCATGGCCACAGTAAAGCTGACTGGATCTATGCCTCTGTCCAAAACACTTTCAGATGTATATGCCAAATCAAATGGACTAAAAAATTCTTGGAAGGAAAAAGGAGGTTTTCAAGGATTAATGATTCTTCACCTTATTCTGAATAAATAAACCTATGGGTAACTAGAATACAAATGCGCTTACTGAGATGAAGCATTTAATCTGACGGGGACAGGTAGTTGCAGAGCCAAACTCCTGTTTGCGGTCTAATCTCCAGGAGATCTTGGCTGCACATCAGACCCCTTAGTCAGCTCATAGCCCCAACAAAGCTTAAAAAGGTCAGAGAGCACTGTGGCAACCCTTACTAACCCTTAGTCTGAGCTATCATGACTTTTTCAAGTTAAGTCCATGATTTGAAAACCCCATTTCTAACCTATGTGAGGCAAAGCTAGTTCACACCAGGTCAGCAGTGCCCTCATCATCTTGAGGCTTTGGTGTGCCCAGAGCTGACGTGCAGGGACTGCAGCTCTGCACGTCTTAAGGGCATTGAAAGCAGAGCAACATCCACTTCTAATGAGAGGCAGCAAGTGCCAGCATGGCTTTCTTCTCCCCACTGGGGAGGCAGAAACAGATGTGGATGCCAGGGAGATACTTCCCTCCGGGAAGGAGGAGGGGTCAGGGTCCCGGGTTTTCCCCTGAGGCACCGGAGTAGATGGTGAGGGTCCTTTCCAGTCAAATTGGGTGTTAATAAGGTTCCAGTTCACTGGCTGCTCTTATGGGCAGAGGCTCACCCGCGATAAAGACGAGCCAATACCAGGCTGGACTCCCCGGTGGCAGCGAATTTTCCCCGCGGTAGCAGCAACTCGACCGAACCCCTCCTGTCCCGAAAGCGAGAGAGAGAGAGAGAGAGAGAGAGAGAGAGGAGCTGAGCCCAGCCCCTCAACCCCCAGCCAAACACCTGACGGTATCTCTGCCCTTCCCAGGAGAAAAGCCTCTGTACTGGTCGTTACTATCTCCTAGGCAAGAGATGAGAGAATTTCCTGAGAGAAAAAGAAACAAAAAGGGGGAAAAAGAATTCCTAACCTTCAACAAAGAAAGACCCTCAGAAGAGGAGGAAGAGGTAGAGCCACAGGTAGTTATGTGATCCCTATCCCGGGATAAACAGTAAGAGATGCAAAAAGATTTCAGCTGCCAGTCACATGGTGACTGTACAACATTTGGCAATCTTGTGGAGAAGCCAATGTAGTGAACGGATAGGATCTTCCTCCTACATGCCCTGTTCTTGCTTGCTTGCATGTCAAAGTGACGGACAAGTTGCCAGGAAGCAGCATGGAAAACCCAGTGCTGAGCACAGCGCTGAAGACAGCAAGGACAGGAGACAGCTGCGGGCTGGTGTGACCAGGAGTGAGAGAATTGGGTCCTGCTCCTTTCCAGCTGTGCTGCGGGAAGTTAACCAGCTCCAGCTCCTCCCTCATGAGCAGTGCTTCTGGGCACCCTACCTATCACAGTGCTCGCTGCAGCAGCTGCTTCTTACCCACTGCCCTTCAAGGGCACTGTATGGCCTCTAGCACATTCTCAAACCAGCAATCCTGTTTGAAGAAAAACAGGGCAAGATTTCAGAAATTGAAAATTTTTGTATCTTTTCCATGTCTGTTGTTCTGTGATTTCCACTGCTTTAAATGCATCCCAAGATACCTTGAAAGAGATGCATAGCTTGATTATTGCCAACGTGAATGGCTATTGGTTCAAATGGCTGCTTAGAAAAGAAGAATAATAGAGAGAGAAATAATCTTCTGCAATCCACATCCAATGTTTAGACCTCCTGCCTTACGCTTTGCTTGAGCTAATGGCTAAAGACTTGTATCATGGTACAGCAACAAAGAAAATCTTCTGCCTGCTTTAAAGCTATTAGCCCCTTAGTCATTAAAAATAATTAAAAATACATAAAACGTTTGACTTTTGTTTAAGTTTCTTTACTTAAAAGGGGGATTTTTGTGTTCTTTCTGCATCTTAGTCTTTACCATCTTTTTCGTCCTACTGGACTGGCATAACAGCATGGGGGATGTTTTGCTAAAAGATGGAAACGTGTGTCTAAAATATGTTAGATTTTACCACAAGTGATTTCAGATTTACAACATGAAACTTTTAACTATGGACTTGCCCTGACAGCTGGCTTTAAAAGGATGTAGATTAAAGTAAAACCTCATTTACCTTAAGGAGAATTTGAGAAAAAGTCCCTAAGTATATTCTCTGATTTATGGCAGAGAAACATATACTACAGAAAAAATACATATTCGTCAGCAAAAACTAGGCATGCGATGGAAAGCTGCACTTGATTTATTTTGAATTTACAAGTGTGACCTTATCACAGCCAAGACAGCCCAAATGTGAAACAGGACCTTATCTGCCTTTATGCCTCTGAGTAACATGATTCTGTGTCTAAGTAAGTACACTAAAACCATTTTAGATCTACCTGGACATATATATATATATATATATATATATTAAAATATGTTTACACTTGTACACCTGGACAGACCCAAGCTGCCACCACCACCAACTGGGGCTGCTTTAAAGTCCCAAGCATCTCCTGCAAACTGACACCAGGAACCTGAGCTGGTGAGTTTTGTTTGCCAGGGAAAAGGTCTGGCGTTGGTGCTCAGGGGCCTGTGGCCTGGAGTGGCTGGCTGGCTCCTGAGGTTCTGCATGGTGCAGGATGCCTCCCTGTGATGTAGCATGCAAACCCAACACATGCCAGCTATTGGGAAGAAAGAAAGCGAATCCCAGTCCCAGCCCGAGCAGGGGGAGCACAATGAGCGCTCCTTGGCAAATCCTGATTTATTTAGAGCAGAGGCACAGCAGAAGTCAGTGAGCCGCTAACAAGAAACTCTTGCTGCCCTTGACAGCCAGTTCAGGAGAGCTGCCCAGAGACAGAGGAACTACAACTCCCTTTGTCTCTGGAGGATCTGTCTTCTCAGGCACAGAACAGTGGGGTTTTCCAGCTGGGAACGCTGAGACGTCCCGGGAGCCGGGGGCTGGACGCTGCTGGCACCAGCGCTCTCCCTGGTGCGCCTCATGCTCCGGGGAACGATGCCTTGCAACAGGCTCAGCTCCTGTTCTCGCTCCCAGCAGACTTTCTCTGGCCACGTCCATCTCGAGCCACGAGCCGCTTCTGCTGATCCCGGAGGGGGGCTGGGCTGTGACGGCACAAAGGGGCCAAGAGCTGGCGTCAGGCAGGGCTGTGACGTCCCAGGGCTGTGCGGGCTGCAGCACTGTGACATCACTGCGCTGTGGCTATATAAGACGGGCCAGCGCCTGCAGCGCCAGTGCAGTCGCGATGGGACGTGCCGGAGCCACGAGTGACGGCGGCGTCCTGATGACCGCGCTTGTCCTGCTGCTGGCCGCTGTGGCTCTCTGGTGGGCCCTTGTCCACCGGCAACCACGGAGCCGGCATGCACGGACAGCGAAGAGGAGCAAGCGCCCCGGGGTCCGGCCCAGAGGCTCACGGAGGAACCGAGGAGCCCCTGTGGCTCCCAGGTGCCCCAGGCCTCGGGCGACTCCTCGCAGGCGGCCGCGTGCTCCCGCGAGCACCCCGAGCAGGCCCTGCAGCTGCGGCCCCTGCGTGGCAGTGGCCCAGGAGCTGCAGGAGCTGATGCGGCGGCTCTGGGGTCGCAATGGGACACGCGCGCCGCTCTACTCGGGGATGTGGCAGGCCTTGTGGAAAGAGCTGGAGGAGCTGGTGAAGCGAGGCCACCTGCCCTGCTGTGGCCCGTCCAGCTCCTCCCCAGGCCGCCATCCCTCAGAGAGGCTGCTCCCAGCAGGATTCTCCATCCCTGGGAGAGCCTCAAGGCCTGCAAGGATGGCACAGCAGGGGAGAGCCATCCCTGCAGGAACCTCAGGCTGTCAGAGACCCTGCACCCTGCCAGGAGCCTCTGCTATCTCTGGCAGCCTCCATCCCTGGCAGAGGCTCAGTGAGACCTGTCAGCCTGCAGAGGGTGCAGAGCCCGTGGACAGGTCTCCCAGCTCCCTTGGACTCACGGGCTTCAACGACACGGGCGCACCCCTGAGCCTTGAGGTGGCCGGGGAAAGCCCAGAAGTCCAAATGGGAGCCCAGCCCGATCCAGGGGAGCCTCCTCGGGCGAAGCTGGCCGAGCAGCAAGCGTCCTGGAGCCAGCAGCGGCCATCCCGCAGCTGCCAGGACGCTGTGCCGCTTGTGCCGGCTGGCGACAGCCCGAGCCTGGGGGTGGAGACGAGCCTGGAGACACCAAGGAGGTTCCTCCATCTCCAGGAAGCTGTCCCAGGACAGCCCTCGAGGGCCACGAAGGGCTCTCTAATAGCAGGTGAGATCTCCTGAGGAGCTGTCTGAGGCTCCCCCGGGGCTCTTGAGGGGCGCGGCCAGGCCAGGCCAGGGCCCCTGAGAGCAGCCTAGTCGCTGCCTCTTCCCAGTGCCTCTGACGGCACGGCTTCATAAGGCCCTGCTTGGTTTGCAGTTACCCCAGGGACCCCCCTGGGCGAAGCCTCGGGCTGCAGCCCCGGCCGTCGTCAAGAGCAGAGCCCAGCCTACGACGCCGGGGACAGCGACGGTGCCGGCCCGCCCCGCTGCACCGAGGCTCCTGCAGCCGCCTGTGCGCGCTGCCCTGGCCCGGTTCTGCCGCTCGCCGGCCCGTCGGCTGCGGGGCGGCGGCCGCTGGCCGGGGTCGCGCAGCAGGAAGCAGGTGAGAGCAGCTTCGCTCGCGGGCACCTGCATGGGGGGGGGGGGGACGTTCCCGGGCGCCAGGCTGATGGCTCGCTCTCGACCGCAGGGCAAAAGAAGGAGCTGCAGGAGCTGTACCAGCTGGGCCCGCAGCTGGGCAGCGGCGGCTTCGGCACCGTTTTCTCGGGCATCCGCCTCTCCGACGGGAGCCCGGTGAGCGGCCGCCACCGGCCGGGCGTGGGAGGAAGGGCAGCGGTGGGGAGGGGCGGGGCTGGAGCTCAGCCCTCCCTCCTCTCTCCTCGGCTTGCAGGTGGCCATCAAACGCGTGGCCCGGGAGAGCGTCCTGCAGTGGGACGAGCTGGTGAGTGAGCGGGGCCAGAGGGGTGCGGCGGGCAGGGAGAATCCCGGGGCGCCGATGGGGAGCGGGAGGCGGGGGATGGCGGGGGCAGCGGGCGTGGGCTCAGCGTGCAGGCCGCAGCGTCGCGGGCCTGGGCACGCCAAACAGCGGCGGCGGGGCCGGGCAGGGGGCACCCCCCAAGCATCCCCTGGGCGGGAGGAAGCCCAAGCACCAGGGAGGCTGCGCGATGGGGGCACTGGGGTACTCCCAGGCAGGGCGCCGCACAGCAGCCCCAGGGCGGCATCGGGCCTGCCGAAGGCACTGATTTTCTCCTCCTCACAACCCGACGGCACCCGCGTGCCCCTGGAGATCGTGCTGATGGAGAAGGTGGGCTCTGGCTGCCACAACATCATCCAGCTCCTCGACTGGTTCGAGCTGCCTGACAGCTTCGTGCTGGTGATGGAGCGTCCGGAGGCATCGCAGGATCTCCTGCAGTTCCTGCTGGAGCGGGAGTTCCTGTGCGAGGAGATGGCGCGCTGGCTTTTCGTCCAGGTGCTGGAGGCCGTGCGGCACTGCACCGCCTGCGGCGTCCTGCACCGGGACATCAAGCCGGAGAACCTCCTCGTGGACCCGGACAGCGGTGACCTGAAGCTCATCGACTTCGGTTGCGGCACTTTCCTCCAGGAGGGGTCCTACACGTGGTTTGCCGGTGAGCCCACGGCCCGGCCCTCCTCCCGGTGCCAGGCACTGCACGGCCCCGCTCCCTCCCGGGCTGCGGGCTGCGGCCTTCAGCAGGCCGCCCTTTGGCACGGGGCAGAGGCCCTGCCCCGGGAGCCGGCTGCCGGCCCTGCCGACAGAAGAGGGCGGCAAAAGCCGACTCCCGGCCTCTCGGCTCGGCAGGCCCGCAAGGGCCTGGGCTGCTCCGCTCACCTTCTTGGCCTTGCAGAATGGTTTCTTGGCTTTGGCCAGCTGGCTGGGGGAGGCGGGGCGGCCTCGGGGGGGAAGTTGTTGCCGCGGGTGCAGCCCCTGCCTCAGCCAGGAGGCTGGCGCTAGGCTCCGGGAAAGGCAGCAGCCCGCGCCTGGACAGCGCCGCCTGTCTCCCCTAGGAACGCACGCCTACAGCCCGCCCGAGTGGATCTGCCTCGGCCGCTACCACGGCCGTGCGGCGACCATCTGGTCCCTGGGCGTGCTGCTGTACGTCATGGTCTGCGGGAACCTCCCCTTCCAGGACGAGCGTGCCATCGTGCTGGGGCAGCTCTTCTTCTGGCAGCAGGTCTCTCCAGGTCGGTATGGGGCCCCAAAAGGGCGGGCTTTGGCAGACGGCGGCGCGCGGCCCGGCCTGGCCCTCACGCGGCCCCGCACAACCTCGATCTGCCCCCGAGGGCCGGCCGCAGGAGGCGGCCCGTGGCGACGGGGTCGGCGTGGCCCTCACGCGCGGCCCAGGGAGGCGGCCGTGTCCCGCCGTGCCGCTCTCCCGCGCGGGGCAGGCTCGCTCGGCAGGCCGCCGCAGCCCCGAGCACACGCAGCGCGGCCCGGGCAGCCGGGCAGGAGCCTTCTGCCCGTGACCGGCCCTTTCTGCCTTCTCTCCCCAGAGTGCCAGCATCTGATCCGCTGGTGCTTGGCCACGCGCCCCGCGGACAGGCCGGAGCTGGAGGAGATCTTGCGCCACCCTTGGGTGCGGGGCCGGCGTTTTTGACGCCTTGCCGGAGCCTCTGCAGCACCCGCTTACAGCATCCCACGCAGGACTGAAGGCCTGAGAAATAAAAAAACAACAAAGCCATTACGCTGTGTCAAGTCTGGCCCTGGTCAGCAACTTCAGCTAAAGAAGCCGCTTGGCAAGGGGGAAATCAGAGTGCTCCCTTCAGCCCGTGTGCCCTGTGGAATCCAGGTCAGGAGAATTTACAGCTGCTTCTTGCCCAGACCCCAGCTGCTACCACCGCCGACTCGGGCTGCTTTGACGGTGCCACGTGCCTCATGCAAACTGACATTAGAAACCTGGGCTGGTGAGTTTTGTTTCCCTGGGAAAATGCCATCCTTGGTGTTCAGGGGCCTGTGGCCCCGAGTGGCTGGCTGCCTTCTGAGACTGGAGTCTCTGTTGCTTTTGTTCAGTGCATGGGTGTGTTAAAGGTAAAGGGCACAGTAAATGCCAGCTTTGTATAATTTACAGCTCTGATGTCGTGCTGCCTGGAAGCAAACAGACTCTCTATGTGTGGGAACAGTGACAGCCACATCCTGGTCTTGATCATGAGCAATTGGGTGTTCCATTTTACCTAGAACATTAACAGCTGGTATGAGCAGGAGCTTAACGTCCAGGAAAATAAGCAAAGGAATAGAGAGTGGTGTGTCTCAATAGGGCTTAGTCTAATGTGAGCCTAGAAGGAAAGGAGCCAGATGAAATCTGCAAGGAAAGGAACCAGAGGAGCCCTGCATAATTGTCTATACAGGGCTGAGAGGGAAAAAGAAGGTTTAGGGTGGGTATTCAGTAACTACAAAGCATAGGCAAAACTTCTCACACTGTAAGAGTCCATTTCAATTTCAGACCTATCAGCAAGACAGTGCTGGCCTGCAGAATGTTGTTCTGTTTCATTGTTAACCACAATGCTCCTGTGTGTGTCACAGCTACACATGGCAGAGGAATTAGGGAGCGAACGGTGGGACTGAGAGAGCTTCTTACTGGTGAAGGACACCTGGAAAGGAATGTGCACGAGTAAGGTGACTTGCTTGTTGAAAATAGAAAGGGGTCCAGAAGAATTCACATCATTTATAAATGATGTAAAAACTTGCCTCCTGCTCAAACACAATGGACACAGTGAGAAATCTCTGAGACACATAAGTCACCTCTACTTTCTGGCATTATGCTTGCATCATGTGAAGGAGAATGTTGAGTGGAAATATGCACAAACCACACAGGGAACAGTGGGCTTTGTCCTTACAGTAAAACACTGAGCTTTGCTGCTAAATCCCCTTGCCTTTGTTTTCCAGTTTGTAATGCTGATCACCCATTTGGAATGATGTTATTTAACCATAAAGGTATTATTTGACAAATGCTTTGAAGTTTTTTAGAGTTTTTACCTTTTTTTGTGAAGTATCGTGTGGCTTTAGTGCTGATTTTCCTAGAATTGAAATCCCTTCCTCAAGCCATCTGGGGGACATCAGTGATCTGAAACTACCGTATGGCACACTCGTATGCATTCCAGCAGGTTTTTTTTCCTTGCTCTTTTGAAAACTTTGACAATTCTGACTTTGAGAAAACTGTTTAGCTATTATTCATGAATTTTGAGAGCGGTGATAAAAAGCTGTTTCATCTCAACGTGAGAGCACCATCTAGTGCAAACAACATAAACTGTAGCATAAACCTGTACTAATTCCTTAGGTAATTATGTTTTCCTTCAGATTTTTAGGGGCTTTCAGAATTACGTTCGATATACTTTTAATAAATATTCCCAAACTGACAAACACTCTCAAGCAATTACAATGCTGTTTGAAGTTTGCAATTAGCCAGTTACCCACAGCTATCCAGCCAGAGAAAGGGTCATTTCAGCTCGGTAGGTTCATCCACACCAGCTAGAAATGATTGGCTCAAGCCATACGGGCGTCAGTAAGAACATCTGAAGAGACCTTTTTTTAGCTGCCAGGCCATGGTGAAGCTCGTGCCACAAGGCCTTCACCATGCTTCTTTTATTAGGTAGCGGGATTATTTAATTAAGCTTTATTGCTTTCTCAGCTTTACCTAGCTGTGCAGAGATGCCTTAGATATAAATGTTATGGCATTACAGTCTGCTTTGTAAATTCAGTGTTCCCACTGATAGTGATGCAGCAATTCTCAGTGGTTTTGAAGATTCCTCTAAGTCAGGGGGATGAATTATTGAGCCTCCTGTTTCCATCCTCTGGGATGTCAGTATCTCCTTTTCTGCCATCACAAAGTAATGTAGTAATCCTAAGGCAGGAAAGGTCTTAATATGATTGTTAAAATACTTCCTACACTTTGTACTTCTAGTGCTTCCTAAGTGTTTGCTGAGGAGGATAAGATCTAAGTGGTCATGGATTGCTTTTTCTTTTAGGTTTTGTGCCTGGAAATCCTGTGACCTGCACACAGCACCTGCAGAGGACTGAAGATGTACCTCAATACATGGCTAAACTGGATTTAACTTCCTGTGCTTAGGAACAAGTGTCACCTGACAAAATGTCACAACATGCACTTGTCCCCACTCCTTGTAATTCCAGCAGAGAACAAAATTACCTTTGAATGTTGCAGGAGATTTAAGCCTTTTCTGAGAGTTGGCAGTTGAAATTTACTTGAAGGATTCTAGGTTTGAAGGATAATTTCAGGTCTGAGGACACCAGAAGATCACTGAAACCAAGGGTCTCCAGTACAAGATATTGGAAGGGACTATTTCAAGAGCATGTAGTGACAGAACAAGGAGGGGGATGGCTTCAAACTGGAAGAGAGTAGGTTTAGATTAGATATTACAAATAAATTCCTTACTGGGAGGGTGGTGAGGCACTGGCACAGGCTACCCAGAGAATTTGGTGCTGCCTCATCCCTGGAAATGTTCAAGGCCAGGCTGGATGGGGCTCTGAGCAGCCTGGTCTAGTGGAAGGTGTCCCTGGCCATGGCAGACAGGATGGAACTGGATGATCTTTAAGGTCCATTCCAACCCAGGTCACTCTGTTATTTTCTAAGGATCATATTTTATTCTTGAGGATATATGTGGCTCTCCACAGGGAAACCAACTTAAAAGTTTGTCATGGTTTAACCCCAGCTGGCCACCCAACCCCAGACAGCTCCTTGCTCACTCCCACACCACTGGGACTTGGGGGGGGGAAATCAGAAGGGTAAAATCTACAAAGTCATGGTCTGAGATAAGGACAGTTTAATGGGGAAAGTAACAGCCATGCACACAAGCAAAGCAAAACAGGGAATTAATGCCCTGCTTTCCATGGACAGGCAGGAGTTCAGCCTTCTCCAGGAGATCAAGACTGTGTCATGAGTAAAGGTGACTTGGGAAGGACACACACCATCACTGCAGATGCCCCCCTTTTCCTCATTCTTCCCCCCACTTTATACACTGACCATGATTCCACATGGCCTGGAATGTCCCTTTGGTCAGTGGGGTCACCTGTCCTGGCTGTGTCCCCTCCCACCCTCCCAGGCACCCCCAGCTGCCTCACCAGTGGGGTTAACAAAAGCAGAGAAGGCCTTGGCTCTGTGCAACAACAACAACAACAAAAACATCTCTGTGTGATCAACCCTGTGTTCAGCACAAATCCAAACACAGCCCCACAGCAGCCACTGCAAAGAAAATTAACTCTACTCTGGCTGAAAGCAACACAAAGATATGCAACTAAAATTTTATTCTTATTGGGAAACAAAAAACTGTCAGGGTATTTGTTTTCTGCATGCCTTGGGTTTTAGGAGATGGTTTTTATACTGGAACCAAGGAGGAACTAAGAAGAAAGTGGGAAAATTACTTTAACATAGATCAGTGGCTCTCAAGTCTTCTTCATTGGATCAAATTATATAGCTCAAGTCCTAAGAAAGTGGAGAATAAAACATTTCCAAAACCTTGTTAATTGCATGCTTTTAAAGTATTATAAGTTATATTTTCACAAAAACCATGTGACAGTTCTGAGTTAGGAACAGTTTGGCACAGTCTGTTTCCAGACTGAACAGATCTTTGGAGATTGCTGATTTCTAAGGTTAAAGCTTGACTACTGCATCAGAATAGTGATGTAAGTGCTATTGTGTTAGCTACTGTGTGAATCACTAGCAACTGCATCTTGCTTCTTACATCTGATTTCTCTCAATACTTACACAATTTTTCATACGGGCCCAGTTTCTGCTGTTTTTTTCTGTCCGGGAATCTGTCAGTCTTTGCTTTGCAGCTGATTAGAAATACTCATATGCCTGATTAGTGCAGCTCAGTATTTGTGGTAGTGACCCAGCTGGGAGGAGAAATCAACAGGAAGGTGGTAACATCCTAGAGCATCCTTCCTAAATCTGGAGTTCACCTGTCAACCCTTCAATTGAACAAGAAATTAGCCACGTCACAGACCAGACTGAGCCTTTGTGCAACCACAGCTCATTGACTCCATCAGGATTCCTGCAGGGAGAACTTGGCCCAGTTTCCCTTTGTTGTCACGGTGGCTGTGGAAAGGTTCTGTCACACCTGGGCTGCACCAGAGGCAGCGAGGGCAGCAGGCTGAGTGAGGTGACCCCACCTGCAGGGCTGCATCCAGCTCTGGGTCCCAGCACTGCAGGGACATGGAGCTGCTGGAGCCGGTCCAGAGAGAGGCCTCCAAGGCTGTCAGAGAGATGGAGCATCTCTCCTGTGAGGAAAGGCTGAGACAATTGGGCTTGTTCAGTCTGGAGAAGAGAAGGCTTTGGCAGGATCTCCTTGCAACCTGCCAGTACTGAAGGGAGCCTGCAAGAAAGATGGGGAAAGAGTATTTACAGGACACAGGGAATAGCTTCAAACTGAAAAAGGGCAGGTTTTGATTAGGAAGAAATTCCTTCCTGTGAGGGTGGTGAGGCACTGGCACAGGTTGCCCAGAGAAGCTGGTGCTGCCCCATCCTTGGAAGTGCTCAGGGCCAGGTTGGATGGGGTACAGAGCAACCCGTGATAGTAGAAAGTGTCACTGTCCTTGGGTGGGCTCTTGGATTAGAGACCTTTAAAAGTCCCTTCCAATCCAATCCATACTATTATTCTATAATTCTATATTCTGTATTATTTGAGCAAATTGTTCAGATTCTTCTTGTCTTAGGAATAGGGTTTTGGGCTATCTGTTTTCTTCTCACAAACGTGAGAGATTTGTTTCTCAATGACATGAATAAGGAACCCAGCATTACTAGTTTCAGCAGCAGAAGCAAACTCATTCATTGTGCACCTGCTGGTCCTCTGTGCCCAGGAGAGGGCAGCAGTAATAGAAAAAATATCTTTCTAGTATATTCAAGAATTGAAGAAGATCCATGTAAAGCTGATAAGCAATTTCCCCTCAAGATTCTTACCATTCTTCCTCATTTCCCCAGCAAGGAAACCCCTATCCTTGTTGGTAGTACATGGGGATTCTTGTAACTTTTATTGTGGATGTCATCAAAAGAAACAACCATCGAAAAGAAGGTCCCTAGGCCAAACATCAGTTAAACCCAAAGTTCCAGAACTTATATCTATAAGAGTTAGAGGAAGTTTCTTAGAAACCCATGGCCTCCCTAAAATGTCATCAGCTCCTCAGGGACACAATTTACAGACCTTTTGTTAAATTTAAACTTGTGTGGTTTTGAGCAATGTGAGTCCATTGATGACGTCAATACACTCACATCGGATATCAGGATTTAATAAAAAACTTCCTTGGCCGAGGCTGAGCTTCCTGCTGTGCACCCCTGCCTCTACAGCATTTAAAGAGCTGTCTTTACTTGGGAATGCCTGCTTGCCTCTCAGAACAGAAAGCTGGGAGCTGGGGAATTGGCTCTGTAGGCAAGATTCTCCTTCTGAGAACATTTCCCAGCAAGAACGTTTGGCTTGTGGGAGCAGTGGAACCTCACACAAGAGTCTGTTTAAAACTGTACCAATGAAAAACCCCAACACCCTGGCAGTCTGGTTTCAAGAACCACCCAGGAAAATCTGGTCCATTGAATTTACACTGAAGGAAGCCACAGCCACTGAACTCTAGGAAGTGTTGTCACAGCTGTTTTGGGTCACCAAACTTAATTATTCAACATTTCAGGCACTGTGTGCATACACTGAGCAAAGAGAGAAGCATTACAAAGGGCTGCTTCTCCTTGTTGTGTGTGTGATTTGGTGTGATAAATTCAAACTACACCTCCTCCCGCATAATCTTTTGTACTTTTGCTTTGTTTTTCTGGTTCTCAAACAGATATCTGGAAAAATCAATTAGATGTACAGATGTAATGATAAGATGAGGCAAGAAAAGTGCATGGTAGGCAAAAAATGACCTTTGTGATACCTCCACCTCAGCAGATCTGCCCTTGATTGCAAATATTCATGACTAATGGCATCATTTTAATTATAATGGAACACTTGTTGTTGAGATGCTGCAAATACATCAGATTTTCAAAAGCTTTTGTATTCAAATGTTTTGCCAGTGCTTGCTGAAACTCCTTGAGCTGCAATAGTTTTCTACAAAACTTGCCAAAGCCAACTTACAGCTGGAGTAATATATGCTAAAAATCCCAAATGAGGTAAAACACATTGACGGAAAAGCTGTTTAAATGCACAAGTGTTCTTTACATAAATACTTTCACATCAATTTTTTTCATGTCTGGATTCCTTTTCTGATGAAAACAGAAAGTGAGTGAACAAAATCCTTGTGGGAAACTCATCCACGGGTGGATGATATCTCTTGACATGTGATATTCTTAGGAAAACAGAAATTTCTAAATCAGGTCCTATTCAAGATCCATCTTCTCTGTCTACCACTTATTAGCATGCTCAAATAATTCTGAGAGATGAGTGAGGCAGGAACTTCTTTGTTTATGTTGGTTATTCTTGCAGTAGTTTCCACTTTAATTATGCAGGCAACCAATGTACCTAAATAAATCTTAGTGTTGTATAATACACCAGATTACCCAAAGAGCCTTTTTCAGAGAGACACAACCTGCTCACTGTTCCCTGGAACAGAGGCTATTTCTATTCAATGTTTTGCTTAGTGTAACCAAAACTAAATGCTGAAGAATCTCTACCTACCTTACATAACTTGTTTCTTTCCCTAGTTACTGCATCACTTGCCTTATAATTAAGTGGCATTTGAAATGCCTAAATCAGTTTCCTTTGTACAGCTACAACTTTATAATTCTCAATAAACCTCACTCTATATATCTTTAAACATTATATTTGCTTTATTTTCCCACTTGCTTTTTACTTTTCATTGGAAGCTGCTATGTAACTACCTCAGCCTAGAATCCTTTAAAAAACCCAACAGCTGCTTCAGAGACATGGTGGAAACTGTGATCTAAGTTGTTTGCATGTCTTTCACATGGTTTTTCCCTTCACTTCAAGAAGGATGAGCCCAGAAACTGCAGGTCAAACATTTTCAGTGTTCCTGTACAATCACAGCTTGGGCTGGATTTAGTGCAAGACATTCACCTTGCCATAGCAATGGCTGGGCAAGGACTGGCAGGAAAGATCACTGCTGCTTGAAGTATGGGAGATTCTGATTAAGGAAAAAAGTGTTCCACAATTAACCAGGTTGCCCAGAGAGCTTCCAGGATTTTTTTCTTTGCAGATTTTCATGACCCAACTGAAAATAGCATGCTGGTTCTGAATTAATTGTCAGCCCTGCTTTGGGCAGGCATTTGTACTCCAGGACATCTGAGTATTTAAGTGTTTCTGGAAACATGAGATAGTTGAAAGCCTCCTCTTTTAAAGATGTTACATAGACTGGTCTCTTCTGAACACTGATACATATTAAATGCCCTTTGCATTTCTTCATGGTCTAGTCTCAAAAAAATAAAAATGTGAGATATTTCTGTGGAAATGCAAAATATTGACGTGATATCATCACCTAGTTAGTCTAATGCTATTTACAATGCAGGCACAGAATCTGAGCTAACACCTGTGTCTCACCATCACTGGAGGACTAGGATGCAAGTAAATGCCTGTGACAAAGTATTTATCATGCTTGTGCAGTGAGATAATACAGAGAGGTGTTTTATTACATGGAGGTGCGATTGGCACCAGAAATAACAGCTGTCAGTGTGAGACTCTCCAGAAATCCAAAAAATGACAATCATTCCAATCAGTGTTCACAGTTTTGCAAAGAGCTTTTACATCATGCTTCAAAAGGGCAGAGTTATAAGCTAAGCAGAACAATATCTATTCCTATTTCTTCAGAAATATGGTATGTAGTGTGTCAGAGGGCTGATTATAAATTAGGAATAAAAATCCCAGAGAGAACCCCAACAGAGATGGAAAAAATAGTGAAGGCTTATGGAAAGAAAAAAAGTATGTCTGGAGAGCACAAAACATTGACACACATAAAGTGAAAACCTAGTAACACCCAAGAAGCTTAACAATCCAGCCTGAAAATTTTGTGTAATTCCTCTGTGAAGATCAATACAGGGAAGACAAGATGAGGCTGCAGCCCTGACACAGTGGGAAATCTGTGCTCTTGCAGGTGTCAGATCCCTTGTGCCAAAGCTGGTGCATGTTACATAGCAGAGCAGCAATAGACTGGCAGCTCCATGCCTGGAATGCCACTTCTCACACCAAATCAGGTCAGCTTTTGGTCTCCACAACTTTCCATGATGCCATGGAAAGGTATCTCTACCCACAGGAGTGATGCAGGGAGCCTTGGGAGATATTTCCCATTATTGCAGGTAGATTTCAGCTTTGAGAGACTTGTGCACAGAGCTTTCCTGGTCTTGTTTGGTGAGAGTTACCACGAGCAAGAGACCTGTTGTGGCATTAGTGACAACACAGCTGTAGGGCACCCTTTCCAGAAGGATCCTGTTCTCTAAGAATGTCCTCAGTGTGCTGAGGTCATATTTGAGCATGTGCATAGATCGGTCCCTTCCAATGCACTGTCCTCTCCTTACATTAATCAGGGTGCTGGGCCACCCTGATTGCTCAGCCTGAGGAGGCAGGAGCTGGACACACCTTTGTGAGCATTAAGGACCTCTGGGGTGTTCTCTTTGCAAGCACTTCCAACACACAGCTCCACTGTAGAGGGCCCTAGGAGTTTTAGAGAGTTAGAATTTGATTTTTCACTCAGCATATTCTAGGTCCAGTGGCTCCTTTAAGGACAGATTTCAGAGTTCCAGAATGAAATCTTCCTTTTAAGTATATGATGCTTGCTAAATACCAATGGTTTCCAGAAGAAAAAACACTTCACTGGCTTCCCAGGCAACCTTAAGTTCAAGGCTAGCCTTGCAAAAGTGCACCATTCTGCTTGGATATTTGCTCCCTAACTCAGCCAGGTGCCTCCAGCCTAGTGCATTTTGACCCTACCCAGCTGTACTTTAGAGTCAGAGTTGTACTCTGATATTTTAGACCTGCTGCTCTTTTTAAATGTTCTTTCATAAATATCTGCAACCAAGGCCCAAATCCTCGGATGCTGAAAATGAGCATTTGCTCCTCTGAGTTGGTGTCAACCTAACAGCTGCTCCAGCAAGTGCTGAGTGTAAACCAGAGGGATGCACTAATTTTAAAGTGGTGGGCAAAGAACCCAATGTGCAGAGTGAATGAGGATGTTTAGAGAACAGGGTTATGTAATTCATCTATTTTGGGGATCAACCATCCCCCAAGTTCTGGAAAAGGTAACTGGGTTGGGCTATTTATAGAGTCTGCTCCTGCAGCTACAGCACAGAGCAACATTCAGCTCAAGCCACCTTCTCTGTGCCCCAGGTGAATTTATACATCACAAATGCTTACAGATCTCTCAGACACAAAGAGATTCAGCGGTCCAGGATGCACTCCCACCTCAGCATCTGTTGGCACATTAGCACACCCTATTTCCTATCAGCCTCTGACCATGCCTTGGCTTTTCAGGTCATTTGTGTTACAGACGCACACAAAGATCCCTTTCAGGGTTCCTGATGTAGGAAAGAGGAGAAGGGACACTAATCTTGGGAAAACTAATGCAGCAATTGCCTGAATTATTCTGCTCTGTAATTTCACAAGGCTGCTAGGGAAGCTGGCTTAGAATCCTCCCCTCGCATGGTTCTCTGTTTCTAAGATGCATTTACAGGATCACTGCAAAAGTATGAAGCCCACTGTTACTGCTACAGGAGGATAATTGTGCAGAATTAATGAAAGACTATAATCTGTGCTTAGAGTCCTCAATCTTGAAGTCATACAAAATTGTACAAATTACAAGAAAAGAAGGAACAGTTCATAGAAAGATTGTATAGGCTTGGACTTCTTCTGTTTTTTAGATATAAATATTTGTATATATAGTAATTGTTATTTTTTCTTAAATGCTGAGAACCAGCCATTTGTTTAGGTAGTGGGCAGTGAGAAAAGGGCAGAGGAGACAAGAGGAGGAAAGTTATCTGGGTAATGGTGAAAAGCCTGTTCCTAAAAGAGGTTTACCCAGAAAAGAATTAATATAAGGACTGGATTTTATAGGGTTCACCATTTTAATAATGACTAGGAACCATGGAAAATGAAGTGATTGATTGGGCGGAATTGGTTAACTCTTACCCTCCCATGAGCCAGGGAGATCACAGTGAAAAAAAAAAAAGAATAACAGAAAATGAGGGCAGAAATACAGGGTTAGGTCCTCAATTACTCATCATTCTAGTTTGTCATTCATGCCCAGTGCAAGCTATGCAAATTTTGATATTTTTACCTAGTCCAAACTGCAGAGATTAAAATGACAATGTGCAGTGCAAGTGGTGATCTAGGCCTGTTATAAAAAGCAGAGAAAATTAAGATGAAGAGTCTGAATGTCAAATGGAAGGAGACACAACCTATGAATAGATTTCAGTGGAGGTTAAGCAAAGAAAAAACAGTTAAAGATGACAACTTTTAAATTGAGATAGTCTGTATAGCATTCATATAAGGTGCTATACTTCTTGGTGAACTAGATTGTCAGAATTACTATTAGATTTTCATGCTAGTACTGATATTTCAGGAGATGCTGGGGAAAAAAATAGTTTTGAGGAAATTTCTGATCAACACAGGACTATTTTTTAAAAATAGAATGAAAACAATATGCATGGATTTAAAATGAAGAAAATTATTTGTTCAAGAATTTGATTTTGGCAAATATTAATAGTCCAGGCAATAATTTAGTGAAAAGGCTGTATTAAACAAAGCAGGGAAAATACAGAAAATGTGTTATCCCTCTAGCAAATCATATAAATATGTGTAAAAGTACATTAAGAGATTATCATGAAGAAACTTCAGGGCAACATATATATATATAGAGGTAATTTTTGATAAGTATTCACCTAGAAGTTTTCATTTAAAGGGGTTTATTTCTGGGACAAGGTCCTTAATATATAACATAAAGCATTTTATTTGCTGCAATTTATTGCTCAAATAATGAAAAGCTTTGCATTAAATACAACATATTTTTCATTCTTAGTATCACCATTATTAGAGGGTCTGCATCTCTTTGCATCTCCTGGATAGCACAGTATTTTCTTTCAAAACCCAGATAATGATTTATGCCAGTTCTGCATGTTTATGAGTTTTTCAGCAGCCTGTGGACTAAGATTTTTTTCAGGATAGTCACTGGATTGCATCAAGGGTCTGAAATGTCATCCTTCTTTTGTGAATTGCACTCGTCATTCCCATGAGATTTCATCAGGCTCCAGACTGCTTGCTTGGGTGCTATCTGCTCATCTGCAGTGGCTGCAAAAATAGGGGAATATGAACTTGAGCTATCTTTTCAGGAGGAAGGATAGAAAAATACATGGCTACCTGCATAAAACCTGCAGTCCTTCTCTGTTTTATCCTGTATCATCCTGAGTCTTCATGGTTCTTTTACGCAGAGCTGGCACAATCATTCTTGCACTAGTTTTGGTAGGTCAAACCTGACACTTGCAGGTATCTGCTGTTCTTAATATTAAGTATTCAAACCTTTTTTGAATGCTTTTAAAATGTTGATTTTATAGAATGTGCATGTATGTGATTGTTTGTGCATAATTTTACTTAAGAAGAGTTTTTACAGATTTTTCACTCCCTGAATCCCAAAGTCTTGAGTGAAATGCTTGAGACTGACCAAGGAATGGGAGTGGATTTTAGACTCATCCCCGTTTCGATATTAGATTCATTTCCCTCTGGGATTACTTGTGCTCCAAGAAGTGCTGTCCTTGTGTGGTTTGTCAGGGATGCCATGGTAGTTTCAGGGATGGCACAAAAGAACCCCAGCCCTCATTAGAGCTCCGAGTGCCCTGCATGGCACTGGAAGGGAACTCAGGCCTGCCCAAAGCACTCAGTGCCAGCAAGAGCCTGGACATATTCTGGCCTGTATATAGATGTGTGTGAGTTTGCATGTGCATAATCCAGTTTGGTATTATCCTAAAATCCAATGATCCAACAGCAGTTTTGAGTATTGTACCAGCTTCCTGTCTACTGGAAAAGGTCATACAGTACTGTGTTGTTCATTATAGCATTGCATTCAGCAGAGCATTGACAGCATGGTGTTTCAGTGTCATGAGGGCTAATATTTAGTGATTACAGACTGTCAAATAACTTACCAAAACTTTAAAACTCAAATCAAAACCTAGACTTACACTGGCAATTCTATAAATACTTACATATTTAGTGCACAATTCACTAATAGAACTTTAAAAATGTGCCAATATGTACTTGTTGAAACTATGGCTTTTCTTATAGTTCAGGGTGCACAACAGCATTTTTTTTTACTGACCAGTGAAATGTGTAGAGACTCAGAGGTAGCTCTCCTTCATGGCTTCCCTTGACAGCCATTTTAGCATTCCTCCAGGCTGCTCTGGGCTGCTTCACCAAGCTTCAGATTCTTCTCATGAGAGAGGGATGAGGTAAGCAGGAGCCTCCATCTGGTCTTCAAAAGAGCCATGTAGTGCTCTGTGACATTCTAGGCAGCCATCCTACAGGGTGGCATGCAGAGAGCGAGCACTCCTGCATTCCTGATCCCACCAGCAAAGCCTGCCATGCCCATGAGAGGTCAACAGGGAAGTTCTGGGATAAACTGGACATGACTGAGTTACACTGAGGGCAAAAGGAAGTGTCCATTCATTGCATGTGTTCCATTGAATTATTTCATTCTAGAAATAATTTGGGTCACAGCTATCACGACAGTGCTCAGTCCATCTCCCCTGGTAAGTGAACTAGAAGTCAGGTGACTGGGACTAAAATCTACCAGCTTCTGTTCCCTCTATGATCTTTCTCTCAGTGATGTCTGCAATTAATTAATCTTTGTCTAAATGTCCACAGCATAGAAAAAAAGTATTATCAGTATATACTTTAATCAGAAAGAAAACAGGGAGATGTGGGAATACAGTGATTCTTGAGTGAAAGATTTTATGTAACTGGAGAAAAGGCATACTGGTAAGCAATTATGTCCAAATGCACAGTTGGGAGTAGCTGCTGAGACCAAATTGTATGAAGACTGGACACAAACTAGAACTGTGATAGGTGATTTTTGAGAAATCCTTGTGCTGTTTTTTATCCAGTTAGAAACTGTCATGGGCTTGAAGCTTCATCTGGCTGCATGAACCCAAAACCCACCTGAAGATGCCCAACATTGCTTACATAAATTACTGAAATGCTGCTGTGGTATTTGAAAAGCCACAAATCTTGTCAATCAAATGAAGTTCTAACGAGTTTACTGAATGTCACTTTGGCTCTTCATTGTGTCAAGACAGAAGCATTCCGTGGACACATTTAGAAATTTGCCTCACCAATCATCCAGTGTGTCATCAATTACTTTGCTCCCCTGCTCAATGACCTACTAATATTCTTTAAGCCATAGCTGCAGTTAGAAAGCATTTTATCTGGAGTGACCCCCTGCAACAAGCAGTGTGGGAAAAGTGCAGTTGGAAATAGCACTGCAGGAATCTCACTGTAGCATTGAAGCCTTAAATCTAGAGAATGGAGAATTCTGTAGGAGTATTAATGCACCAGATTACATGATTAATATTAATACACCAGATTACATGATTAATTTTTGAAAATCTGCTTTACTCACTGAACAGTAGAATTCTAGAAAGTTTGTCCTTTAATCATATCCCAGTGATGTACCTCAGGATGGTTTTTATTTCAAGATGCAGTATAATGTTTTCCCATGACTAAATGAATAGAAGATGCCAAAAAATGCATGCTAAAAATAATTCAGGATTTTTGCAATATTGTCTTTGTTCACCTACCTGGCTGTAAAATCTGTCTCATTGCTTTCCCCTTGTTTTCAGCCCTGGAGTCTGATTACATCCAGTGGCACAAATCAACGTCAGTGGCACAGCAGCTGCAAACAAAGCAACACAGATTTCTTCATGCCCAATTGGTTCAGGTATCTGTACAATCTATAAGGGAAGGTCAGGGAAGGGTAGGTTGCTGGCTGATCAAGAAAAAATCTTGTCAGGGGAAAAGGCTGCTCTTCCCTCCCACACTGTGGCTCCAGCAGCTTTGGGTTTTCAGGCCTCTCCCTCATCCCCAGAAGTGCCATGCCCTGCCTGGTGTCTGTAATGCCTCCTGGCATGGAGAAGCCTTTCCTGCAGTAAACTTTTGAGAATGTATTATTATATTGTCTCATGTCCATAGAGCACTCTGTGAGTTTATGTGAAGGTAGAAGAGAACACCCTACTCAAGCTTAGATCTAGCCTGAGAAAGTTTGCTGTTGTGCATGAAGAAATAGTCACATATGTGAGCTAAAATCTTCCACATATTTTTATATTTCAGCCTCAAGAGGTGCCCATGCTCCCTTTGGAAACTCAGAATCCATTGTGTTTTCCCTCTTCTTACTCCAAAAGGAGCAAAAATTGTCTTCCATAGGTCAGGTCTCATTTGTAGGCACAAAAAATTCCCAAGAACCTCCAGATTTTTTCATCCATACTTTGCCTTCGTATTTATGTGCACAGTCTTATACCCACAAAACATCATGAAATGCCTTTCAATTGAAGAGATATTTATTTTTTCTGTCTGTTGTTTCTTTTTTTGTGGTAGTGTCTATAAATTTGGGTAGTTTTAAGCCTCTTATTGAAGAGTTCAGCAGTTGTTAGCCCTGGTTTCCTGGGATCAGTTCAGTAGTGCCCAGAAGAGATCTGAATTATTAAAAGGATGCTTAAGACAGAGAAAAATTTGAATCTGAACATGAATCATGCTCTGACTGAAACATTGAAAGAGCTCAATACCATTTTCAGCTCCTCATTAAACACTGCATACACTGTGTCCAAACAAAAGTGCAAACAATTACAGTGTGTGGTAAAAAAACTACATTCACTTGGTCCATTATCTGTCATTCCCACATTTGATATGCCAGGTTTAGCAAACAGGGAATGACATAACTTATTAGCAGCTGTATTTTCAAATAACATAATTTCTGGGTATGAAGGAGAGTAATCCAAATCAAGTAGGTTATTTTTTCTGCATGTAAAGCAATACCCATTTTGAGCTGCCATGCAAAATTTCTTTAATTACCATTACAGGCTCTATTTGTCTACAAATAATGGGCACAAACTGAATATTTTTATTTTTGTGTCTTCACTCTCCTGAAATAAACTGCATCTTTTTCAAGGTATCAAGTGAAGCCATCTTTGTTTGAAATTTTACGTAAGACCCATCCCTACCTTTGAATAAAAATGACACTAAATTTTCTACCACTTGTCCTTTAGTTAAGCTTTTGCTGTCACATGCTAAAGGTCCCATATGAATGCCAGGCCTCTGTAAAAAAATTACCTTGAGAGTTTCATCAAAGGTTTTGCATATGTTACAGTAAAATCTAAAAAAGAGAATTTTCCATTACCAACTGTGTGGAGTCTTTAAAATCCTTGCCTGTTATGCCATTCCACTGTACATTTTTAGTCACATTATGCCTAGGAATATCCTTCAGTAATAGTTTAGTCATATTTTAGCCTTCAGGTTAATATGCTGGTGTTTCCAGGAGATCCAAATCTCCTAATAAAACATATTCCCATGAACCCCTCTATGCTGATTTAATGGAAGTATATTTTCAGCTGACAATATCATGCTGGAAGCTGTCTTAGCTCTGTTCTCCTGGACTTGTTCAAGTGAATTGCTTCATTAATTCTCACTTTTACTCACTAATCTATAGACTGAGGGAACCATGAGATCTCTAGAGCCTTCTGGAGTTTCTGGTTCTTCACCCCCTTTCCCCATGTAATTTTACAACTGTTTATGAGATATAACAGGGCCATAACATAAGCAAAAAGCATTCATGGTAAAAGCAGTAATGTCTTACAAATTCTGGGTTACAATGGGCAAATGCAAACTGTTTTATGTTTGTGGATGTTTGCTTGAGTTTTTTTGGGGTAGAAACACACCGGAAATCAGAAGAAGAATCTAACACAGGAAAAATATCTTGCAGCAAAAATAATCTTTCTTCATGCATATGGGAAAATACTACAAATTTACACATTTCACTTCTTGGAAAGCAGGCAGA
The DNA here is from genome assembly GCF_027477595.1 of Haemorhous mexicanus. Classification (NCBI taxonomy): domain Eukaryota; kingdom Metazoa; phylum Chordata; class Aves; order Passeriformes; family Fringillidae; genus Haemorhous; species Haemorhous mexicanus. Next base: position 702,976 of record NC_082346.1, read on the forward strand.
ATTCTATGTTTCTTTCCCAAAATCTATAAAGTCCTAATTTTTATTTCAGCTGCTTCAAGTGCCTTCATTCCACTTAGCATATTTGGGATATTCAGGGCTATTCACAGGCAAAACAGAGCAGTGAGGGTCTAACACCATTTCAGCTGCTTTTCAGTGGCACCAGCTCCTCATTAAAAACTTGATCCTCCTTCATTCTTGGGGCTCCTGCTCCTTACTAGTAAATAAACTTTATGTCTGCCCTGGAGTGACTATTCTTATTTCCCACAAACATTAAAAGTACTATCTTTTCAGTATTTTTAAAAACTATTTAGTTGTAATTTTTCACTTGTCTCACTTAAGTTTTACCTGCCTGCATTTAACAACTCAAAGTTTTCTTTGCAATTCCTTCTAACAGTTTCAGAGCTCATGTTATCTTGGGCACAATTCTGAATTTAAAAGTCAGACTTCCTCCCAGCTTCCCAGGACTGACTTTCTGTTGAGGCCTCTTTACCCTGTAAATGAAATGTCAAATCAACGAAAGCATCTGAGGGTGGGTACATGAGGGTCAGGAGGGTGTGTGTGACAGTGACATCAACTGAGACAATAAAAGGGCTTCCAAGTTACTTAGAAGCTCTATTTTAAAGTTACATTTAAGGGGTCCACTAAACCAATTCAGTGGTCTTTAAATATACTTGACATCAAGAGACAGTCATCTGCTGACATACCCAAGTGAGAAATCTCTTAAACATTCTATCTGGTAAGTATACTCTACTTTTTTCCAAGTTCTCTGGAAGACTTATTAGAATATTTTACCATCAATTCTTTACCCATTTTTGTGTTAGTTTTTTTTCAGACTATCTTAAAAAATGAGTGAATATTAGTAAGATCAAACTGTTCTGTTATCTGAACTAAATTTGTGAAATGAAAAAGTCAGAGAGAGACAGTGAGTGAGAAATATCTTGAAGTGAATTCAAGTCCTGAATTTATAATCCTGGGTTAGATGGACTGCCAGGACCTCATTGATATTGCCATGTAAGAGACCATGTTATAAATGCTTTTCTGACCTAGAGCAGAGCTGCAGAAACTATTGCAAAAAATGGCATTGTGGAGTTTTACATCTCTTAGGTTTCAGTTTCTCTGTATCAAATTTCTTAAGTGCAACAAAAAGATGCCTTTTCTGCCTGCCAATACTGAAAATCCAGACTAGAAACTGATATTGGAACTGGGTTGTTCTTGCCTGTTGTAGCATCATCAGTGGTAAATATTTTCTAAAAATATTCCAAATGGCAGTTCTGATGATGATGTAAAAATCAGAGGGGAATTCATACAAGAAATCCAGGATTATCCCTGATAAAATGAAGGGCATGATTTTGATTTTTCTTCTGTAACTCAGCAGTGGCTGGGATAACTCAGTAGAGTTATGCCTCTGTGCAAAATTGTCAGGGAAAGTGTCAGCCTCTTCATTCTAAAGAATATGCAAAAGAAATAGAGAAATAGAGAAAGTTTTAGTCTATAAATTTTTTTCATTTGAATAGCTATACACAATTATTTCACTGGACTTGAAGGCTACACCATAATGATGATGATGATGACTATAATAATAATATTGGAAGACCGTGGTGCTTTTCACCCAATTATGCAAGAGATAGGTACCTAGATGATGATAATGATGGTGATGATGATGATGACACAGGGCAGCTAAAGCTGACCAAAATTCATGGAGTTGCCCAGGGAATAACAGTAAGTTGCTCACAAAATTAGTATTAGAAATAAATCCTTCATTTGCATTACTTGCTCTATCCCGTTTCACAAAACAAAGTCTGATGTCTTTCAACTTTTTTTTCCTAATTTAAATTTGTTTGGAACAAACAGAAATAACTTGAATTACAGACTTTACGTGTATTCATTTCTACCTTTGTAGACAAAATGACTTCTATAAGAAACCTGGCCCAGGCTGCAATCATTTTATGTGCCATATGTTTTTTTACAATCTCTGATGGAAGACCAATGGTGTAAGTACATTATCTCACACTGGATGGCTTTTGCTGCTCCTGAGAATGTGATGGTTTGTCTGTGCATGTGTGTGTGAGTTCTGTCCCTGCTTTTGAACACCGTGGCCGAGCTGGCTGAACTCTGTCCTCTAGAAACAGCTCTAGAGATCTCAGACATGCTGTGTGTATGTGTATTTTTTGAAAATAGGCAGCTGAGTAGAGGGATAAAAATCATGTAAGTCTTTTCTTATGATTCAAATTGAATAAGCTCCATGTCTTGGGGGTCTACACAGGTGAACATCTTTTGTGCTGTAAGAATCTAGCTGTAACTCAGACACAAATCCACAGGGAATCATGCTTCCTTAGCTCTCGTGATCACAGAAAACTACCACTGAATAAATCCCATAGTTTCATTGATCACTTACCTAATATTATAAAGGGCCTAAGCTCCTCTACAATAGCTGAACTAAATTGTAGGAACAACATTCTCACAAAACTGAACTACTTCCCACTTGTGATGCCTTCTCACTGATATATCCATTACCAATGACAAATCACCCTCCACTCTCCCTCTATCACCAAAGGGGTACTGGGGACAGCCAAAGGTGATACAGAGACTCCATCATCAGAAGGCATGAAAAGGCACTTTATTATTAGAAGTCTGCAGTTCTTATAGAAACAATGGTGGACCTGAGACCTGATTGGCCTTTAAGAATCTTCTTTCACACCATTGGTGAACTATGAATAGCACCCTCTATAGAACCATATCTATAAACAATGGTTACAGAAGGAGAGATAATAATTGTTTGAATTCTTTCATCTAAGTTTCCCAAGCTTCTACACAGCTTCCCAGGATTTTCCTGGGAGTACCAGGAAAATGTCTCTCTCTGTTCAGAGGAGATGTAATTACTACATCCCTCTCTTCTCCAGATGTCATTCTATGCTTTACAGCCAGGCAGCTCCTAAGTTATGTATTGTAATTCCTCACAGAAGTTTCCTAACGCTGGGCCTTTGAGCCAAGCTCTGGAACCCAAGAAGGGCTCCCATGGGCCCCTGTCCTTGCTTTTCTTTGCTGCAGGAGAAGGTCCGTGAGCGAGATGCAGTTGATGCATAACCTGGGCGAGCACCGGCACACGGTGGAGAGGCAGGACTGGCTGCAGATGAAGCTGCAGGATGTGCACAGTGCCCTGGAGGACGCTCGCACCCAGAGGCCTCGCAGCAAGGACGACGTTGTGCTGGGCCGGAGGCTGCTCCCAGAGCACCTGCGGGCAGCAGGGCAGAAGAAATCCATGGATCTGGACAAGGCTTACATGGATGTCCTCTTCAAAACAAAGCCGTAGTGAGAGCAGCCAGAGCGTGTGTCTGTCCACGTGAGCACATGTTTGTGTAGCATTGATCAAGTAGGGCATTTCATTCATATTTATTCCAGCTGCAGTAAGGATTAAAGGCTCTCTTCAAGGCTGTAGCCCCGCTGAGTGAGACATTTCACAACCAAATAATAAAATGTATTTACAGTCTACCCAGGACCACTGCTGGGTACATTTTGGCTGATGTATTTTATAAATTGCCAGCATAAAAGGAAAAAGAAACCCAAATCAATAAGAAAGCTGGAAAACCATTTAAGGCCAAGTCTACATACTCTTACATGGGCAGTATTTGTGCGTAATCACCAGGCCTGCTCGGACTGTTAACCAGGAAGGAATAAATGCAGAGGAGCCTGTCTCCAGAAAAGGGCCTAGGGTTAAATTTTGTTTAACTTTGTACTAATGGAAATACGTAAATTAAACCCACATCTATTTTCAGAAGAAGGTCTAAACTCAGATGAACATTATTTATGTAGCAAAAGCTGCATAATAATAACTTAGGATTAAAGACTGCAAACAGAAAAGAAATAGGATAGGAAGGCAAAGCTTAAGATTAAAGTACAAAGGGATAAAATTAAAACAAATTCTGAAGAACTTTGCAAAATACAGAAACAAAGGGAAGGTTTGATTACCTTCCCCTCCTCCAAGAGACGAAACCCTATAATTAACTGCAGAAACAGTGGGAGCAGAGATGGTAGCACATATGTAAGTCTGGCCCTAACTATAGAACTGGGAAAGGATTCTACTCCAGACATTTACAACTGAAACAAAAATCTTGTGATAGATACTTTTTGTCCCTCATTTTCTCTATAAACTATCTGTCTTTGAACTTCTGTATGTTGTGCTAGGCCTCATGTGTAATTTATTTGTGAGACCAGTGGCTCTCATGAATAAAATTACTCATTTTTGGGATCTCAGTTTTCCAGACCTCCAGAAGGAGAACCATTAACATGCAGAAATCAACCTGGGAGAGGAACCATTAGCTGCAATACATTCAAACTCCAAGCAGGACTCAGAAAGAATTGTACGGGGAAAAATACCTTATGGCAATGATTTTAGAAAGCAGCAAATACAAAATGACTTTGCACGGTCTGTGCACACATGTACTCAGGAGCCCCAGCCATTTCTGATGAATAAGAAGGTTTTCCCAGCAGGAATGCTGGTGGGAGCCTCCACATCTGCGACTGGCAGAGCTCAGACCCGGACGAATTGCTGCTCTCAGCCCAAGTGGATGTTCCCAGGCTGGCACTTATTTGTTTGTTTGATGTCTGGCACGCCTTGGGGAGCCTCACAAACCCCTCCTAACTCCCCACAAATATAGATGCAGCCTGCTGAGGGCTAGAGATGTATTTGTAAGCAGAGACCTGCAGCCCATCCTCTTGGCCATCCTTGCAGCAATGCAAAGGCCCTGATGCTGGGAGCAGATGGCACAAGGGTTCTGTGCCAACTGTCTGCTTGTAGGATTGAGGCCTTAAGGTGCACTTTCTATTTATTCTTTAATCAGGCATCTGTGCTAACTTCAATAAATAAAATTGCATTTTTGTACCTATGTCTCACTTATATTACCAAATAAAGTGGACCAAAAGCTCTTGGACATTATTTTAAAGCATAAGAACTGACTGGCCTGTGACTGTTTGGATAACATTTACAATTTGGGGTAAGACTATGAAGCCATTTAATTTTATGACAGCAAAATAAGCACAAAAGTAATGATTAGAGTAATTTTTATTTTCCCTTCCATTCTTCCTGCATTCAAAATAACAATGGTGGTTAAATAAAAAGTGTTTACCTAGCACAAACCTGTTTATGTCCCCTTGCAATAATGACACACGCATAAACTGTATAATCTTCAAGTGTCAAAATCATAACCTGTTTCATTTTGATCTAAAAAAAAAAAATCTATTCTCCAAACCACGATTCCTCCTAATCTTCAGCTATCCAAGAGATGAATGATGATTGCAGAAATATTTAAACTTTCTATACACTTACAGTATGACTTTTCAGGACTAGAGACAACATAACGGCAGATTAATTAGTGCTAGGTAATGCCCATTAAAAAGAAGATGTAGTATTAATATAATTATTCACTAATTATCTAGAAAGTAGATTAGTTATGGATTTTCAGCTTAAACTTCTGATCAGTATAGTAGCAGTTAAAACAGCAAAAGGTTCAGTGTGGGGTGGAGGATGTTATCAAAAACATTTTAATACCAAAAATACAAAGATTCTTCTTCACCTGGATGAATGTGCAATTTTGGTCATCTCTCTTTCATAGATTTGAGGGGACCAGAAAGAGGATGGTGAAAAATTATAGGGCCATTGAAATGCTTATATAAATCTCATCATAATAAATTGTAACAACAGCAGTCAGAAAATAAATTAAAGAGGCATGATAAAGGTATATCAAATAACCAGTCCAGATGTGGCCCCGCTACGGTCGAGGAGAGGGGAAGGATCACCTTGCTTTGTAATCTGACAAAGGGCTTTTTTTGGCCTATCCTGTGCAGATGCATATTGACTGTACACACCTGTTTTTTATAGAATTCTCAGTGAAAATCGATCATGTCTCTCACTGGTGACTCATTGAAATAAAACCACCAATATCAATATTGATCCTCAGGGGAAGCTAAACAATAGCACGTGGGAAAAAAACCTCAGAAGCTCGTTAAAATTTAGCTAAGCCAAAATCACAAGAAGTCAAACAGAAATAAGACAGACTGTAAGATCTGTAGGTAAAAACTCCTGCTGGCTATTTGACTGATTTGGCTTTCTAAGATGCTCCTGACCTTGCCTGCTGTAAATGCTTGTGTTTGGTGTTGCTTACCTCACCACTGGGCGTGTGGCATCTGACTCCTGGCCTTGTTTGCACATTCTGACAGCTTTTGTGCCAGCTGCTTGCCCCTCATTGTTCTGCTGCTGGCTTTCTAGAACTGGGTGGTTTGTCTCTCTGGCCATTGTTAAAGGATAAAAAAGAGAATTCTTTTAACAAATTCATGGTTTGCTGTCTGTTGTAGCAAATCTGCCATCCTTTATGGGGTATTTGAATATGGCACAAGTCCTTGCTCTCTTGTCCCGTCTTCCCCTCCTGTCCCCAGTGTGCATAAGGGTTTCTAAAGTCCTTTCACCTGGTATGGAAGTCAAACCTGCTTGTATTTAATAATGATGCATCAGAGAATATTTTAGAAAAAAGACAAATGTTTTCTTTAGGTCTGAACCTATCTGGGGCTCAGTGTTGAGTATTGCTCAGAATTGGGTTATTCTCCCTCCTCTGTGCCATGAGCAGTGGGAAGGGTTTAGTGCCACCTGCGACACCTCAGTACATTGAGGGTGCCTGAGCTGCGGGACAGGATAGTTCTGCTGCGGTATTAGGGAATGGCAGCCACGTCTACTAATTGTATTCCTAAACAGACTGCAGATTACACAGACGCCGTATTTCCTCCAGGGCTGTACAAACATAGAGCTGCAACCAAAATCGGGAATCAGTTTTTGGATGAAAGCTGAGATATCGGAGACGCCAGCTCACCGACATATAAACTGTATTATATGGCAGCTGGCCCGCTATCATCCCCTCAGCGCCGCTCTTCAGGGAAGATGCCGGCTCCAGAGAGGAGATGCCGGCTTTTCAGGGAGAGCCCGGCTCCGGAGGGGAGATCTCGGCTCCACAGGGGGAGCCTGGCTCCTCAGGAGATATCCCGGCTCCTCAGAGGGGAGATCCCAGCTCCTTAGAAGTGATTCCGGCTCCTCAGGAGAGATCCCGGCTCCTCAGAGGGGAGATCCCAGCTCCTTAGAAGTGATTCCGGCTCCTCAGGAGATATCCCGGCTCCTCAGAGGGGAGATCCCAGCTCCTTAGAAGTGATTCCGGCTCCTCAGGAGAGATCCCGGCTCCTCAGAGGGGAGATCCCAGCTCCTTAGAAGTGATTCCGGCTCCTCAGGAGAGACCCCGGCTCCTCAGAGGGGAGATCCCAGCTCCTTAGAAGTGATTCCGGCTCCTCAGGAGAGATCCCGGCTCCTCAGAGGGGAGATCCCAGCTCCTTAGAAGTGATTCCGGCTCCTCAGGAGAGATCCCGGCTCCTCGGAGGAGATTCCGGCTTCACAGGAGGAGCCCGGCTCCCCGGAGGAGATCCCTGCTCCTCAGGAGGAATCCCGGCTCCCCGGCTCATGAGGGGAAATTCCGGCTCCACAGAGGAGATCCCGGCTCCCCGCCCCGCAGTTCCCCACGGCCGTCGGGCGGCGCTCGCTCTCCAGCCCCGCCCTGGCCCCTCAGGCCGGCCGCCCCCACTCTCGGCGGAGGGTTGCGCGAGAGATGTATCTTGTTTCTGCATGACTTGTTCCGATTTCGGTTTTGTTAATTCATTTCACTCCCAGCGGTATTTTTCCGCTGGGTTTTTATTCACAGGCTGGAGGTTTCTCATCCCCCTCCCCGGCGCGCCCGCGGCCCCTCACGGCGCCCCCGGCCGCTCCCTGGCAACGGCGTCCCGCGCGCGCCCCGCCCCGCCCCGCCCCGCCCCGCCCCGCCCCGCCCCGCCCCGCCCCGCCCCGCCCCGCCCCGCGAGTCTCGCGAGATGCGGGCGCCGCCGCCGCCTCCTCCGCGGCGCGGGGGCGGCTCTCGCGAGAGGTGGCGGCGGTGCCGGGCCTGGCGGAGCGGCGGGAGGCGGCCGCGCCGGAGCCGGTGAGTGCGGGCGGGCGGGTGCGGCTGGCGGGCCTTCGCCACCCTTCAGCCCGGCATCCCGGGGCTCCCGCCGGCCGGACCGGCGCCGCTTCCCCTGCTGCAGAGCCTTTAGGATCGGAAGGGATCGCCGGAGATCCTCCGGTGCGAGCCCCGCGGAGCAGGTGGCACCGGAGCGCGCCCAGGTGGGTTGGGAATGTCTCCTGAGGAGGGGGCTCCGGGAGCTCCCGGCTGCTGCCGGCGGCCGCGTCGCGGTGTTCGCACCCCCAGAGCCCCGCAGACAGATCTTCCTGCGCCTGCCCCGTGCCTCGACAGCTCTGTGTCGTGGGCAGGCTGGGCACGGCTGAAATTCCTGGTTTTCATCTTGTGTTGTTTGTTGGTAGCACCTGCAGTCGCTGTGAGGCCTGTACAGAGACAGGTGTGTTGCCGGACAGCCGTCGTGTAATTCCTGAGCAGTCATTTACCCTCTCAAACGATTTCATCATGAGTCCAGTATCTTTGTGATTTTTTTTCTCCGCGTTACCGTATTTTATTTGTAGAAAATATAATCTGTTTATATGATAAATCTGCCATAGTACAATTATTTGTTGCAGTTGCCTGCCATAAGTTTTCTTCTTTATGTTCACTTTTGTCTGTAGCTACCGTGTCTGCATCTTTTTCCCTTTTTCCTCTTTATCTCTGGTCTCATCCAGTGTGTCACTTTAGAACCCTTTTCTTTCAGAATTTGGATCGAGCTCATCTTAGACCTCTCCCAGGTTTGTTCCTGTCGCTTGTCTGGCTTCTTTGTTCAAAGGAGTGGTTGAGCCGTGTGTCTTTTTGTTCTTTATTGTTGGCTGCCTCTTACACATTTGAATATATGCTTGAAATCTGGCTTCTCAGTAGCCTTTTGACTGTTGACGCTGTTTTCCTTACTTCTGTTTGCCTGTATTCTTCACGGATCACCTTCAGTGATTCACTTAAAGAGTACTTAGCTCTGTTGTTGCTTCAGCTTTGTTGATCATTTTCCTGGAAGGTACTTTCTTTTCCTCCTAGGTTTGCCAGAGAACCCCAGTGTCCCAGAGAAGCAACTCAGATTATCAGCCTCACTATTCAGAGTTCATAACCTGGTGGTGCATACTTGTTATCTTTTCTCTGAGCTGAAACACATGTCTCTGCATCATCTGGTGTTGGATAACTGGAATTTCTATAGCTTGAACACAAGTACAGTCAAAAGGAACTGGATGATTTTCTTTTCCTTGTTTTTTAATCCATTGCCCTGTAGTTAGGGAAGACTGTTGCACTGTGTTTGGCAGGTCTGTCAGTGTGTCTTGGACTGAGTCTCTTGTAAAACATCAGAGATTTTATTTTCTTTTCCTATTAAGACCCAGATTGCCAAAAGCCTTTGAGTATTACCCCTGGATTTGTACCATTTCTGTCTCCAAACCTCATCATGCATACTGTCTGTGCTTGTCATTGTCCTCTGTGCAGATGGTGCTGTGTGAGGCTGCTCTGGGAAGTGTTTTCAGCATGTTTGTGTTTGTGTGTTAATGCCAGGGAACCCGGGGGTTAAGAAAGACCACAAGCTAAAGCAGCTTTCACGTCCCACATTAAATTCCTTCTTAAAGCCCACTTTTCCTTTTAGGCACAATTGCATTTGAAAATGGTGAACAGCTGATGTGTGGATGACATTGTGTGTTAAATTAGTAACAGATGTCATCACTGGTGGGTTTTCTGTCACTTTGTTATAAACTGTGTGTTTTTGCAGTTTGTGTGCTTCAGGCTGGGGCTGCTTTGTCCTGTATTCATCCACAAAATCAGGACCTCATTCTGTGCCAGTTCCTTTCAGCACAGCTTTCCTTTAGCAACGTTGTTTTTCAGTGAAAGTATGTATCTCTTTAAAATATGTATAAAAGCTAATTTAGACTTCATTTCAGGTGTGAAAAACTATGTGTGTGAATTTTCTTGCTCGCTGAGATGTGTTGTCACTGCTGGGTACAACCATGGGTACAGACCTTGCTGGTTCCTTCAGGAGATGTGGTTGCTGCTCTGGTGCCCTGCATCTCATCCCTGGTGCCAGGTGTGATGGAGCCCTGTGCCTGCCTGTGTTGGAGGGCCACCAGGGGTGGGGCCAGTGGCAGTGGCAAGGAGTTAGGTTCTGCTCCTTTTGCTGCACTGAGAGCCACGATCCTGCTTTTGGAGGGAGAAGCTGCTCCATTCACCGGGCTTTTTACAGGTGGAGCTGGGCAGGTTTCCCCCAGTGAGCCCCAGTACAGAGGGGGGAAGTCATCTGCCACTTGCTTTTTAGGCTTCCAGTGTCAAATAACTGTTCTATCATCGTGTTCCCTTTAGGAATTAAAAAGTTAAAGCTTGCAGGCTAGTCACTAGATATCTGTTGTTTATGGTGCTGTAGATAGGAATACCACCAGCTTCCTGTGACTGCTCAGGTTTTTTTTTTCCCTTTTTTTCCCCCACTTGCTCATTAAGAGGAGCTTCAGTCCTGCCCTGCTGTGTTAATGCTGAGCCTGTATTGCAAAGGATGTCTCTGAGCTGTGCTTTAATCAGTGTCAGTTTGATAACATTTCACTGATGATGATTTATAAAGCTATTTTATGTGGCTGAATTGTGACTGATGTCTGCACTAGTTTGCAAGAAACTCACTTGACAGGTATGAATTTCCATGGTATGTGGTGTTTGCATTATGAGCATGTGTCCTTTGAACTGTATTTCTCAATTAGGATGTAATGTCACCGTGCTTGCGTTCCCAGTAAATCTGACTTGGAAGTTCCTTTTTGTTGCTGCTGCTTTTGTGCTTTGATGACTAGAGGCAGTGAACAGCAGACTGTCACCCCTTACAGAAAGTCTAAATATTTAATCTGAGCCTTGAAGTTTCTTTGTCACAACTAATGCCAGGTTTTGTCCTTGCTGGTGACTTGTGTGTTGGGGCTTCCTGATTATCTTGGGTCACCTTTCCAGGGAGCAGGTTAGAGCAGAGGAACTTCTGAAACCTGTCCTACTTTTGGAAATGCTTCTGACCAAAGCTCAGAGCTGAGTAGATGCCTGAAGTATTACATGTCAGTTATTTGAATGTTTTCCTCAGTACTGACAGCAGGAGCCATCAGATCTTTGTTCTACCTGATGAACTGGTGGCCAGAAGACATCTTGGCTCTGCCTCAAAATTGCAGGGTATTGTAATCATCATTTTTAGTAAGACTCCAAATTTTTGCAGCCTACAGGTATTCTCAGCAATTACAGAGTGACTGGCTGTCTGGAAATGCATTGATGTTGGTTTTGATTAGCTTTACTTTACTGAAAGATTTCCAGAGAGCATTTTCTACCCCCTCATGGCCTGCAGTGCCTTGAAAAGTGCAAGTCCTGCATCTCACAGAAGTGCATGTCTACTTCTGTCTAGCACCTGATGTCTGAATATTGCTTGATCTCCTCAGCAACCTTTGTGCATTCTATTTGGTCATGGCACAGAACTGAATATGCTTTAAGTATCATTAAAAATAATCTGTCCAGCATCTGTCACAAATTGGTGTATGATACATCCTTTCATGAGCTCCTTAAGTAGTGCTGTAAACACATTAATTACTGTAATTTGTAATGTCTGGGGTGGCTCTACCACATTGATTTTTAACTTGTCAGACCCACTGGATCTTTACAATTCCCTTGTATTTTAGTAGCCTGCAACTTTCATAAATTAGTGATGATTCTGGCTTCAAGTTGATGTTAGCAAATCTGAAATGTTCTAGCTGTCTGTGCTGAAAGCTTTGAAAATTAAAGTCTGCTTCCTGATTTCCTATTATTCCCTGTGATGATTCTCTGGAGTATTTGCTTTCTGCAGAAGGGTATGAAGTCATTCTTTACACCTGGAGAATTACTAATTAGCTAATCAGAATGTCAACCACTTTGGCCAGTACGCCAGTGTTGTGTGATCTGCTGAGGGTGATTGGGTTTGATTCTTCATTTCATTTGCTCCCAGTGCCTTTTCACCTTCACCAGCATTTCAGATGTGTGTCCTTGTTTTCATGGAAGGTTTAAAAAAGTATTTGGGGCCAGGTACTCTTGCAGGGATTGTTTTTGGTTTTTTTCTTGTACACAAGGTCAGAATGTTCCTCAAAACATGTTTTGTTTATTGCCTGCCTTGTGAATCCATGCAAAAAAAAAAAAAAAACCCAAAAAACAAAGCACAGCTGAAACATTATTTTTTGCTGCAGGAAAAAGTGGGTTTGCAGAAGTGTTTAAAAATTAATCAGGATGACTGGTTAGTTACTTCAGAGTTTATACAGCATTTTCCAATTGAAAAAAGAAACTCTTTTCAACAGAGCAAAACAAAAGAGTTCATTGTTTATAGTCTTTAGTCGAAAGGTTTGTTAAAACTTAAAGCTGAGAAGTACATTTATTTATAATCTGCACAAAAGCACTATCAGCAGTGGTCAAGGAGAAAAAATTGGCTGTGTTACAGCAAATTGTTTTTTAGAGTAGTGTTAATTGTTGAGGTCCTTGGAGTGGAGGATGGAGGGAAGACTGTTTGTAGTGTGACATGCTTGGAACTAAACAAGAAGTTTCACAAGATGTAGCTTTGGACGCTTGGGATTGTTTCCCTTCTTCCATTAGTGTGCCCTGGTTCTGAGTTGGGTGCCAGCCTGGCACTTCATCGGTGACCCTGCTGCCGTTCCCTGGCAGCTGGGAGAAGGGAGTGCTGTTGTTCGTGGGAAGCAGTTCTATTTGTTTGTTTCTGTCCTGTGGCATCTCTTGTTTGTGAGGGCTTCAGAGTGGAGCTGCAGAGCAAAGCATGTGGAGGAGCTGATCCTGCTCTGAACAGGCTTGTCCTTGAAGTGTGTGTGGACCTGCATCTTCTGTTGCATTTTCATTGTAAGAGAGATGGGGAGAAGGCAGAGAGTGTGAGACAATTTAAAGAATCATCAAGTTGCACATCTTTTGAGTACAAAAGCTAAATTCAAATATATATGCAGAGGATCAGAACTGTGTGCTGGGTGCCTCTTTGTCCTAAGGCACCTGCTTTGGTGTGTACCTGAGAGGGAGAGGTGTCTGTAAAGCTCTTAGGTGGTTTTAAAGGAAAGAGAGGGTTTGTGGAAAGAAACGAAAGCTTGTAAAGGAGCATGTGGTGCTCCATGAGCTGCTGTGGTGCTTTGGCACAGCCTGGAGTGGAAGCAGGGCCCAGCAGAGGTGGGTGATGGCACACTGGGAGCTCTGGTGTCCCTGGCCATTGCTGCTCCTGGCTCTGTGTGCACAGGCTGCTGTTGCCATAGGCAGCAAGGCTCGCTGTACCTGCCTGGGGAGGCTCAATCTAATGAACACAGTTTGTTTCAGCTTGGGATATGAAGTGTCTTTGTTCTTGTATGGCTTGTGTACCTGGTGTTGCATCTCAGCTGGGACCCACAGCTCCTGGGTTTAGAAACCAGCCTTCCTTCCCCTGGTCTCCTTAATAATACTTCTTCTGTTCTGACACAGGTTGTAGGTTTCTCCTTGTTTCTCCTGATAAATGTGTGCAGATCCTGCAACCTTCTCTGTGTAATATCCTCACATATTGACTGTGCTTTGCTAACCTTTCCAGGTAATACACAATGAAATGCTTATCAGGATTTTTTTTTAAATGAGAAAGTTGAGTATTTCCTGTAATTTTAAATAAAATGTTTTTTCCTTTTTCTGACACTATATGGACATCTGACTGTAGGAGTCTTCCAATCAAAGTGCATTTAATTATAGAAGCTGTAACAGGAAAAAGACCCAGCCCTGTGGTGGAGACTGTATACTTTGTATTAAACCTGTTTGCTTGGGTAAGACTGAACATGAAGGCAAAACTTGGATGCAACCAACATTTTTAAGAAGCTTGTTCTCTTCTTCCCCTGTAATAAAAACTTTTGGGTCTAAATTTAGCTGGGAGAATCTATATTTGCCAGGAGAGCTATTTCATTTTCCATGACTTAAAGGACAGTTTATTTGAGAAGTAACTTTGTTTTAAAGAGATCTCAGTTGCTTTGGGACTCACTTCCACGTAGGATGAGTTTCACTGAACGTAATACAAGTCTCTTAAGGGTGGGGTGAGGTAGAGAGACAATGTTTCTACAATATGTAGCTTAAAATTGTAAAGAAACGTAATAGACTTCCCATTACCAGGAGGGTTTATCTATCTATAATTCAATTTTTTTCCAGATGTTATGTCATCATCAGCTGCTCACTTGTAGCAGCTTTATAGTATTTGTAACCAGGTCGTTCTGAATTATCAACTCTGTTGCCACAAGTGTCACTTAGAGGTATGCTTGAACACCAGTCTGGAGATTGGCTCTCTGCTGGCAGTCACAGGGTGGTTTGAGCTATGAGAGAATTCTAAAGGGAGTTCAACATAACGTCAGACCCCACTTAAGGAAGGGTAGTTATTATATCTGTTTTTATTAAGTTTTTGTGACTTCTTTGCAAAAGTCAGTGAAACTGGACCACATCGAGTGTTTCTAAGGATTGCTGTTAATTCCATTTTGTAGTGAGGACTCGGATAGAAGTGTTAATTCTGTTATCTTCTTGGTCAGCTGTTCAAATCGTATAACTGTTGGTCTCTGTTCTCCACTTGGGATCCTCCTTTGAATTAATTTTGTACATTTGAAAGAAAATCATGATATGTTCGTCTTGTGTTTTGTAACCAGTGACTTTTCTGTTTGGACACAGTGAATTTAATTGTTGCAAAATTGAATTTGCCTGCCAGCATTTATAGAACTATATTTTTTTTATAACAAAATACTCTTTTTAGTGCAGGTATCAGCAAAATGTGTGAAATATTATTGTCATGCAATTTCTGCCTCAGCGTATCCTGTTTTTCTGTAATCTGCATTTAAAAAATCAAAACCTAACAACACTAAATTCTGCATGTCTGACTTTTTTTTCCTGTGTGGCATTACTTAAAGGTAAACACTGCTCTCTTAATGTAGGTTGTGAGTGCTGCATGTGTGCTTTTCAGAGCAGTAGTGTGAGGAAGCTGGCAGTGGAATGGCAGGACGGCCTCATCCTTATGACAGTAACTCCAGTGATCCAGAGAATTGGGATCGGAAATTGCATAATAGACCTCGTAAACTTTGTAAACATTCAAGGTAGGTGCTGTGTCCCATCTATTGCATCTCAAAAACTACACTCAAAGTCCATCCTAAAGGCTACTGCATCTGGTTGTGGCAAGTCCTGTCATAAACGTTGTAATTCTTCTTCAAAAAATGCTTCTTAATTATTTTAAAAGGTGTTTTCTGACCTGATTTGTCAGCTTCCCCAATCTGTGCTTAGATTTGTTTTGCCATGGGTTGCATTTTAGTCCTTTAATTAAAAAAAAAAAAAAAAAGAAAAAGGAAAAAAAAAGCGAACCTAAATGCCTTGTGTGCATCTCCAAACACCAGCTGAGTGATTAAATATATGAATTTTTTGGGGATGCTTGCTAGGAGTTACATCCCTAAAAATATGTGCAACTAGTCCATGGTGAGAACTAATGGTTGCTTGCATGCCAATATCACTCTCTGTAGCACTTTCTTTGTTAAGCTGTGTGTCATATGTTGCTTTTGCCTGCATCCCTCACAGTAAGAATGTTTTTTTTAAATGCTTCTTGATTTGACAAAATGATGAAATTAATTAGTGTTTTTCCAGTGTACAGTGTTCAAAAATGAACTAAGCAAAGCAGTTAGTCACCTTGCAAATGTATGAGAAGAAACATATTGCTGGAAAGATATTTAAGCATCCAAATAAGTGTGTATCTTTCAAGTACTTTGCCCTTTTAGAAGTGCTAAATATAACTGAAACGTCTCTGTAAACGAGCTAAAATTGTTAGTTATTCAAGCTTTCCTACTGGCAAGATGATAGGGAAAGAGCTAAGGAGCATATTCAATACCAGCAACTCATTTCACATTTTACTTGTATAGATGCAGATAAACTGGACTCAAGTGTTGTCCAAAGTATTCTCTAGGCAATTAATACTGCGGGTTATTTTCCTGCCATTAATTCTTGAATGATTGTGAGAAATTCAAGAGGGCAGGACAAAAGAATGCAGCAGTAATTAAAAGGCTCACAGGGAGACCCATGTAATTAGAGGCCTGTGCTGTGAGTAATGGAGTGGTTAAGGCAGACCCGAGGAGGGTGGCTGGTACTGCAGGTCAGGGTAGGTTTGAGGGGTGTAGCTTTATGCAGCTGATCTTTTTATTCAGGATAGGTTTGTGGGGTGTAGCTTTATACAGCTGCTGTTTTTATTCAGGATAGGTTTGAGGGGTGTAACTTTATGTAGCTGATGTTTTTATTCAGGGTAGGTTTGTGGGGTGTAGCTTTATACACCTGATTTTTTTATTCAGGGTAGGTTTGTGGGCTGTAGCTTTATACACCTGATTTTTTTATTCAGGGTAGGTTTGTGGGCTGTAGCTTTATGCAGCTGATGTTTTTATTCAGGATAGGTTTGTGGGGTGTAACTTTATGCAGCGGCTGTTTTTATTCAGGGTAGGTTTGTGGGGTGTAGCTTTATGCAGCTGCTGTTTTTATTCAGGGTAGGTTTGAGGGGTGTAGCTTTATACACCTGATTTTTTTAATCAGGGTAGGTTTGAGGGGTGTAGCTTTATGCAGCTGCTGTTTTTATTCAGGATGGGTTTGTGGGGTGTAGCTTTATGCAGCTGATGTTTTTATTCAGGGTAGGTTTGTGGGGTGTAGCTTTATGCAGCTGCTGTTTTTATTCAGGGTAGGTTTGAGGGGTGTAGCTTTATGCAGCGGCTGTTTTTATTCAGGGTAGGTTTGAGGGGTGTAGCTTTATGCAGCTGCTGTTTTTATTCAGGGTAGGTTTGTGGGCTGTAGCTTTATGCAGCTGCTGTTTTTATTCAGGGTAGGTTTGTGGGGTGTAGCTTTATACACCTGATTTTTTTATTCAGGATAGGTTTGAGGGGTGTAGCTTTATGCAGCTGCTGTTTTTATTCAGGGTAGGTTTGAGGGGTGTAGCTTTATACACCTGATGTTTTTATTCAGGGTAGGTTTGTGGGGTGTAGCTTTATACACCTGATTTTTTTATTCAGGATAGGTTTGAGGGGTGTAGCTTTATGCAGCTGCTGTTTTTATTCAGGTGCTGGTGTCTGGGGGTGGCTGATGCAGCTCTGTTTTTAGCATTCCAGTGTGGCACAGCCTCGGCAGTGAGCAGTGTGGGTGGGATGGGCTCTGTGTGGGGTGAGGGCTGGGCAGTGCCCCCACGGTTCCCTGCTGAGCCCAGTCCAGGCGCTTCAGCTCTGAACCTCCCATGACCGGGGATCTGGAACAGAACCAAAACTGGTCGGGACGGATGAGCCGTGACGGGGCTGTTGGGAACTGAAAGGGGCTCGTTAGCAGCGAGGTGTGATAGGTCTGACACCTGCAAACACCCGGGTGCTGTGTGACCGAAGTCAGCAGGGAGCCAGGGACACAGGCCTGGTTTGTCTCCTGCCAAGGACATGGCCGTGTTTGTCACCTGTCAAGGACATGGCACTGCCACCGCAGGGAGAGCGGGGATCACAAGTCTCCAGCAACATCATGTGGTCAAAAGGGCTCTGGGGTGGGCAGTGGAGTTAGCGCAAGTCTGGTGTCAGCAGTTCAGAATTGCCTCTAATCAACAACTTTTCTGAAGCTACTGAGTGTCTTCTGAGACAGGGATAACCCAAAGGTTAAAGAATGACTTCTTGATCAGGCACAGAAATTAGGGTGATGAGCTGTAGACAGTGGGCAAGTTTGAAATAAAGTGTGGTAGCTGGGAGCTGCAGCTGGGTAAATCCAACCCAGAGGAACAGGACACATGTCTAACCATGTGTGCTTTGGGGTGGATTATCTATGTTGGGGAAATGTTTCAATAAAAAGCTCTGCAGCTTTCTGCAGAGATTATTTGATGCAGACAGGAGTTAACTCAAGGACATCCATGGCCTGTGCTTTTCAGAAAAGCTACTGTTGATCTTTTCATGCAATCTGAATTCAAGGGTCACACATCAAAAGGCAGAAGTCTATGCCTCAAAGATAATTGCAGCTATTGGACGTATTTCTGGCAAAACACAATTTGTTTCCAATGCTGAACAGCATTTTTGTGGAAACTGTATGCTAGGGATATAGTGCTCAAACTAACATCTGATCATTTAAATTTTTTTTCCCCAAATAAAGTGGTTTTGGAAGTCTTTGAGAATGAGAATCTAAATAATAGTTTGACATTGTAATGAAATAAGGTATAAATAAGGATAAATATTTTGTTACCTTATTCCTTTGTGATACTGGATGACTTCAGAGGATCTAATTATTGGAAAATGGTGTACTTTATTCAAAAATCCGAACAAAATAATTGGATTTTGTGTGGCTGAATATGGACATACTACTGTAGTTTCTGACTTGACACTTTTTCATCCAGGCAAGTGAAAGTCTGTGAAAAATACAGTGTGAGGGGAAAAAAATGCATCTGGAAGCATAAATTGTAATACTATAACTAGAACTGTTACGTTAAAAGGTTTGAGTACTCCAGTCTTGTTTGTCTTACTCAAAATATACCTTATTATCATTGAGAAAGAGAATATTTCTGGTTTGGAAAGCATAATGCTGAAATAAGAGCTTTGTAATAAATAATCTCAACAATGGAGTAATATAGGAGATAGATTCTTAGCTTGTTACTTCTTGGTGCTTTGGAGTGTTTAATCCTTCAGCCTTAGCATTCTTAAAATAGCTTAGATAATTTTCTTGACTCATAGAAAGCATAAGCTAGGGCTGTGAGCAGCCCTGTGTGTAGGGCTTGTGTGGCAGCAAGGAAAGCCAAGGGTCTGGTTGTGGCCAAGGACAAGGGGAATGGATTGCATCCTTGTACAGGTCAGCATTATATCTTGTTCTTTCTAGTTTAGTGAGTGTCCAGTTTTATAAACCTGCCACGTTGTACGGTTGTTTTCTCTCCTCCTGTTTCTTACTTGTTCTGAGATGGGCAATGGAATGGAAAACTCAGAAGGGAGAGATGTGGAAAATAAGAACTAAAAATATAATGCATATGATCCCTGGTATAAATCTGCAGAGCCTGTTAGGATGAATTTACACGGTGTTGGAGATGACTAAATAATCATACAAACAGTCTTGTTTGTCTAAGCTATTACAGATAATTCTTGCAGATGCTTTTTATTTAAGTACCTGAATAAGATGGAAGAAAATATTCAGGAACCATACATTGAACTAATAGTGGTGAAGATTTAAATAAATGGTCTCTGAATTCATATTTTCATTATTAGAAGTTGCTGTTCTGTACTTTTTATTCTAATTTTCATCAGTTATTAGTTTCCGATGTGTAATTTCTTGATAGTGCTGGAGTTTTTGTTGTTGGAAGACTTTAATTCTAATTCTCTTGCACTGAGTGTTTTTTCTACAGTTGCAGTGAAAAACCTTTGGCTTAGATTTGCCTCTTCAAGATTTGTCCTGGATTTTTCTAAGTCTGCTTCTGTTTTAGTCCCTTTTGACAGTTTCTTATTTGTTCATTCTGTTTAGATATTATTAGATCCAAAGTCTTGCCGGCACTACTGCATTTATGAACAAAATGTGACTCTGCTTTGATTCTGTTGCCATGACTCTTGGATCTTTGAAAATCTTCAGTTGCTTTTTAAGTCTTGTAAATAGATGAGAAGTTGTTGTGCAGATGCTAAATGCTGGGATTTTTTTCCCCCAGTATTGTTTATGCCTGCTGGGAGGATGCATTCGTGGGTTGTGAATGGAAGTACCACGTGCCTCAGCATTTTGTAAAGTACATGAAGCATCACCAGAAGAGTTCCTTTCTCATCTGTAGAAGGATATCAGAATGTATAATCTGTTTTCCACTGTGGGACAGGTTTTATTTCTCTTCCTGTGATTTCTGCAGTTGAACATTTTGCAGCATGGGGCAGGCCTGCACAAGGCATGGCATGAAAATAATGAGGCCTGATTTACCAGGGTCTCAGGTCATACTGTGCATCACCTGCTTTTAATCACTGCAAACATGCCTAATTGCAGCCTGGCACTGACAGAAATCAAAATCTCCTCATCCAGGCTTTGTAGGCACCAGGATGGAAAGCCCTCAGGAGAAACTGAGGTGGGCTGGGAAGAGGTGGTCTTGTAATCCAGAAAAATGGGCTGCACTCTGTGAGAGCTTTCAAAAACACCAGTGTGTTCATCTTCTGCAAGGTACCCAATGTATAGTGAGCGATCTTAGAGTTGTGAGGGCTGGGGTTTTGATTTCCTTTTTGACATCTTTCATGTCTGCAATAACAGCTTATTGACACTTCTGTGAAGGGAGACTTAGCAACTTCCAGGGCTAAAGCACACGCTAAATCCTCCCAAAGTTCTTCAGCACCCAAATTGCCTTTCCCAAATGTTGTCAGATGTTATTTGTGGTGGACTTTGGCACATTTAATTGGGACACAAAGCACTTTAGAGGTGATTATGCTCAGAACTAGAATTTTTTATGGACAACACTTCATTGTTTGTACCCCTGAGAATGGAAACTCTAATGGCTATGTAGTTTGTGTTTGGTCCCAGTTCTTTTGAATTTGAACTTCTAAAGCTGTTTTTTAATAAATGGAGGCCCTTTCCAGTTCTAAAGTGGATAATATTGCTCTGAGTTCCTTAGTTTGATTTTTATTTAACATCCATGTTGAAAATGCAGCAGAAATTGGTATATAAATAAAGGTAACCAACGTTCTTTTATGAAAGTCTTGTGTTTGGGAGCTTGGTAGAAGTCATAAGGTGTGAATGTGCTCCCTCCTAAAGGTTAAGTCCTTGCTGCTTTAAGAAATCCCTTTGGCAACTGAACACTCTGCTCATGAGATCCTTTCCTGAAATGGAACTGCATTACTAAGAAGTACATTACTCATGGCTGAGAGAACCCACTGAAGACCAGAATTATGTGAATATTAAAGAATTTTGAGGGTGGAAAGTGTTGACAGAGTTTCTGCTTCGAGCTGAAGGAAGATCCCATGGCAGCCCCCAAATTAAGCACTGAGAATTCTTTCTGAGGCTTTCCTTCCATGGAGCCCCAAGTGTGGCTTCTGGACTGGGTCTCTGTAAGATTTTCCTGGGTGTCCTGTCCTGGGGGGTGGTTTTGTGGGATTTGGGAGCCAATCCATCCATGGCATGTTTTTTCTGCCTGATGTAGGAGTACAGAAGAAAACACATCCTAATTCTGCTGTGGAGAAGAGACCCCATTTAGGGAACCAGGGTACTTTCTCTTGCTGCTGGGGGAGTGTTCTATCAGAGGCAAGAAGTGCCTGAGAGAGGTTTTTCCAGCATGCTTTTCATGCAGCTTATTATAGCCATGTCTTCCTTGGCTTATATTGAAGGGAAGAAAGGGCTTACAAGGTTGATGGTTATTCTTCCCCCTGGGGCATGGGGAGGGTGCTTGTGTGAGCCATCACAAGACCCTAAAACTAGGAGAAAATTCACTGGTTCGGGTAATTGAAATTGTATGAGAAGAAATCTTCCTTTCATGTGTAATGAACTGACTCTTCAGCCTGGAGTGCCGATGTTCTCCTGCCTTTCTAATCACAAGTCTCTTGTTTTTCCTACTGACTTCCTTCTTTATTACAGCAGTCATTTGCTGAACAATCCTCCTCATTTCTTCAGCTTGCATCATGTTTTAATTTCCACCCTACGACATCTTGGTTGTTATTTATTGTAGGACTTACTTTTAAGCTATTCCTTCAGTGTATTTTGACTCCTTAAAACAGCCTGCAGACATTCTAAAAAGAATAATTTAAAGAAAACTGTCTCATAGTGCCTAGTTATCCTCCCACCAAAAAAATCTTTAGAAAATTTTATGGACTTGTGAATTCATTTGCTGTGTTGTTTTTTGTGCTTGGTGGGCTCACCTTGATGACCTATTGATGTGAAAATGCACAATGCTTTCTGATCGGTAAATGTACTGATTAATATAATTATATACTAATGATGTTGAAATTATTACAAAGGAGAGTAATGGAGGTTGTGCCGTGTCGTTCTCAAAAGGCTCTTGCTGTACTCGCTTATGAGCTCAGTGTCAGGAGAATTCATTTTCACGATGACAGCAGGCAGACGTTACGGGAGCAGTGGGAGCGCGCCCCGAAACTGGCGTGGCTCTGCTGTGGGGCCGATGCGGGCAGAGCGGGGCGAGCGGCGGTAACCTTGTCCGGGCGGCGGCGGGA
The DNA here is from genome assembly GCF_027477595.1 of Haemorhous mexicanus. Classification (NCBI taxonomy): domain Eukaryota; kingdom Metazoa; phylum Chordata; class Aves; order Passeriformes; family Fringillidae; genus Haemorhous; species Haemorhous mexicanus. The sequence goes on from NC_082346.1 coordinate 725,111, forward strand.
GCGGAGCAGCTGCGGCCGGCGGCGCTGCCGCCCTGCCCTGTCCGCGCTGGCCCAATGGCTGCGGGCCCGCGCAGCTGCGGGGTCACACGTCAGCCGTGCGTGAGTCAGGCTCCGCCGGCAGCCCGCTCCGGAGCCTGCGGGCTGTGCGAGCGGCGCTCCGGCTGCCTGCGCTTCCTGGGAGAGCCGCGGCCGCTTTTCCTGAAGCGGATGGGATGGAGGGGAAAGTAAGGCTCGCTGACGGTGCCGTGGGCTACTGAAGAAATGATGGAAATATCAAATATGCTGAACTTAATAAGTAATGCCAAAGGATGCTGATCTGGCTTTCAAAGCTGCCTTTTTGGAAGGAACAGAATTCCTTTGTGCTCTGATTCCGAAATTGTTCCCATGCTTCTGTGTTTCCTCCCTGATAGACCCGAGAGGAAGGTGAGTATTTGTTAACAGGAATAACGTGTGTGCATTATTCAGGAGAAGAATGAGGAAAAGGCAGAGTACTGTCCTTTGTGTGCACAGGTCAATTGAAATGTCTGCTGACAAAGAGCAGGCTTGAGGGGGAGGAAGAGGGGCATAAGCGCTGTCGTTGTGTAAGTCCTGGCAGGATGAGCAGAAGGGATTTCTTCTAAAGCCTCGGAGCATGGCAGCTGTAACTTAGTGCACAGATAAAGCACTATAGCCTGATTCTACAAGTGTTGATTATGGGAATCACCTTAGCAAAGGATGGATTTAAGTTTATATTTTAAGGCGAGTTAATATAAGTTTTAGAAGATAGATGGGGGGGGAATGGTAAAAGTCTTGATTAATTTTCCACTGCTGTGTTCTTTTAATTTATTTAAGGTTTTAGGGTGGGTTTGGGAGTAATAAATGTATTGGTTAAGCACCATAATTTTGTGTAGACACAAGCTGGTTGTCTAAAACAAGTACATTTATTGGCAGTATTCAGTAGGATGCACATGAAGCTATTATGTTGGAATCCAAGCTAATTGTTTTGGCAGTAGGATTAATTCGGTCTAATGACTTCTTCTAATAATTAGTAATATATTCAAAGCAATCTGTTGTTATGTATAAAGTCAAACTGAAGCTCTCCTTCCACAGATGACTCCAAAGCATCATTAAATTGAAGAGCATTTACATTTTTTAAAAACAGCTCTTCCCTTAACTACAAAAATAGGAAGCATTACCAGTATGACAAGTTGCCATTTTCATGGTACTTTTTTTTCCCTCCTTCACATCATATTAAATAGATTTGCTTAAATAAAACCTTGAGCTTATTTGGTTTTCTTCATGAGGCAACTGCTTTTAAAGAAAATGCCTCATTCCCTTACAAAGACAGAGCTTCCTTGATCCCTGTCTGAGGTGGGAAATAATTTCTATGACTGCCTTAAAGTTCTTGAATGGGTGTAGTGCACATGTTCCAATGTTCCTTTGAAACCAGGGAAAAGTGAGTATTGAATTTGTGAATATTGCCAAAAGACATGAATATTCATGAGGCTGTTTAGTTGTTTTGGTTTGGTTTTGTTTCTTGGGGGGAAGTGTGGGGGGGGTGTTTCTTTTCTTCCCTATAGAAAAGTAATTGATAAAGCAAGGTGTTCTTCCCTTTCATAAACTTTTGGGTACTAGGTGGCCTTACAAATTTGGGGCTTTTTCCAGCTTTAGTGAATGAAGGCATGAGGGTTTAAAATGGTGCTTTCTTTGTTCTTTTTCCTCTCTTACACTTTTAAATTAAATGCAATGTGCCCTTCAGCACAGGAGAAAATTTTGTTTATGGATTGGGGCTGTGCCTTATGGCTTCCACAGCCCTGGAGTGCAGCTGGTGGTCATCATCTGAGGAATCCATTGAAAGCTGTCTTTGCAAACACTACTTTTCAGGGTGGCATGGTCCTTGTAGCTTCAGATCTCTTTCTTGGAGGCTTGAAGTTAGGCTCTGTGCAGACTCCACTGGGTGCTGTGGCTAAGATTTTGGGTGAATACAGCCTGGCAGCCATGGCTCCCTGGCACTTGGAACTTGCAGTGTTCCACTGCTGTTGGAGAGTCCTGGTGGTGTGTCTGCTCTGTGCTTCTGTGGACCACAGGAGTTCCTGTCTGCCTGTTCTTCAAACGGGACAGCTCTGCTTTGGTCCATCCCATGTCCCCTGCTGTAGATGGGAAGGAAGCTGCAACAGCACAGCTGTGGAACTCCCTGTAAATGACAATTTGTCATGCCTTCTCACTGGGGCCAGGTTTGTTCTTAGTCCCTCACATTGCTGGTGTGCAGTGAAGGCTTTGTGTGCTCCCTGCAGAAACAACCTCCTGACCCCACTGGCTTTGTTAGAGGGGGAGAATAGGAGGTGACCAAGTCCTTCTATCAAATAAATCAAAATTATTTGGTAGTTCTGATGTCTTCCTTTTTCTTTGAACTCTTGCAACTTCTTCTAAAGCCTCTTTACAGGAAAATAAAAGTCACAGGACTTCTTTCATATGTACTGGCCACAAATTAGCTCCTTTTTCAGAGAAACAATGGAGCAGCTCAGGGACAGAACTTTTCTGGTCAGGTATCACAGGGTAAAGCCTGTGATATGCCTGTCTGTTTTGACATGCTAAGCTCCACCTCTGTATTTTCTCTTTGTTCAGATTTAAGCTCATGTTAGTTTTCTTGTTCATTGTAGAGCAAAGTTCTATTTAAGGGGTAGCATTGATCTGAGCGCTCCTGCTGTAGAACACATGGAACTTCAAGTTTGTTGGCTGCATATCCAACAGATCAAAGAACTATTTTCTGTGACCTGTGACTCAGCAGTGATGAGATTTAAGACTGACATTTTAGATGGCTGTTACCAAGATGAATGAAGATTCACAGAATCACAGAATAATGAGGTTGGAAGAGACCTCTAAGATCATCAAGTCCAACCTATGCCCTAACACCTCAACTAGACTATAGCACCAACTGCCATGTCCAGTCTTTTTTTAAACACAGCCAGAGATGGTGATTCTACCACCTCCCTGGGAGGAGCATTCCAGTACTTTATTATTCTTTCGGTGAAAATTTTTTCCTAATATCCAACCTGTACCTTCCCTGACGTAGCTTGAGACTGTGTGCTCTGGTTCTGTCAGTGCTGCCCGGTGGGAGAGACCAACCCCACTGTCTACAGCCTCCCTTCAGGAAGGTGTAGAGAGCAGTAAGGTCACCTCTGAGCCTCCTCTTCTCCAGGCTAAACACCCCCGCCTCCTTCAAACATTCCTCACAGGGCTTGTGTTCCCAGCCCCTCACCAGCCTTGTTGCCCTCCTCTGGATGTGCTCAAACATCTCAACATCCTTCCCAAACTGAGGGGCCAGAACTGGACACAGCACTCAAGGTGTGGCCTCACCAGTGCTGAGTACAGGGGAAGGATGACCTCCCTGCTCCTGCTGGCCACATTATTCCTAATGCAGGCCAGGATGCCATTGGTCTTCTTGGCCACCAGGGCACACTGCTGGCTCATGTTCAGCCGGCTGTCGACCAGCACCCCCAGGTCCCTTTGTGCCTGAACGCACTCCAGCCACGCTGTCACTAGCTTGGAAAGTTGTAGGGGATTTTTGTTGCCAAAATGTAGAACTTGGCACTTCACTTAGACTTATTAAACTTCATGCTGTAGGACTCTGCCCATCCATCCAACTGATCTAAGTTTGTCTGCAGAGCCCTCCTTCCTTCCAGTAGATCAATACAAGCTCCCAGCTTAGTGTCGTCTGCAAATTTACTAATGAAGGACTCTGTGCCCTCATCCATGTTGTCTATAAAAATATTGAATAGAGCTGGCCCCAGCACAGACTCTGAGGGACACCCCTGGTGCCTGGCTGCCAGCTGGGTGCAGCACCCTCACCAGCACTCTCTGGGCCGGGCCATGCAGCCAGTTCTGAGCCCAGCACAGAGTGCTCCTGTCCCAGCCCTGGGCTGACAGCTTTTCCAGGAGTGTGCTGTGGGAGACTGTATCAAAGGCCTTGCTGGAGTCTAAATAGACACATCCACCGCCTTTCCTGCATCCACCAGGCTGTCTGTTTCAGAAGCAGTTGATTTACTGTTCAAGGATTGTGTCCTCCTCCAGCTGGCAGCCTCTGCCTCTCTAGTGTGGTGTGCTGAGCTGAGCTGATGGCCCAGGCTCCACAGGGATGGCTGTAGCTGGCAGCGGGAGCAGGATAGATAATCTCTGAGCACTGCCCCTGTCCTCCAGGCTTGCTGGCTGCTGGCAGCAAAGCAGAAGCAGCCCCAGTTGCCATTCAGGGAGGTAAAGCTGTGCCTGCCATGGCCCTTCCTTGGGGCACGGCTCGGGAGGAAGCGTGGTGCCAGCTGAGTCAGTGTCGCTTCCTGTAGCACCTGTTCTTATCAGCTCCTGGAAGACATTATTAACTAGGGTTTGCCCTGCTTCACTGGGAGCTCTGAGTCACTGCTTGGAGGGTAATGGGGCTTTAGATGGTTTTCTGGATTAAGAATCACATTTTAATTGCCTTCTCTGTTAAAGGAGAATTTGTGTTTCCTCTGCCAAAATGTGTGATAAGCCTGCAATCCCATTACAGTGGTTCAGTTTCATTTTCTAGCGTGTTTCTCTTATTTAAAGCAAATAGAGCTCTTTAGTTCCTGAGAAACAGTGAGTCATGCATTTTGATACTATAAAATGTGACACCTGCAAAACTCTGTTTTCTCACAGCATGGTTGGAAATGTTATCAGGTCTAGGATCAAAGCTGTGCTTCAACAGAGGCCTGGTCACATGAGGCTTTATTGGGATTTGCAGAGATGTTTTGTCACCAGACTGCTATGTAGGTGTTTGAGTACTCCACACATACACACCCGCTTTTGTGGCACCCTTGATTATACCACAGCATGCAAATATAAAGATGCACAGATGAGATACAGAGCTTCTTTAAAAAAAAAAAAAAAACACACCGTTTTTTGAAGTTTAGCTGTAGTAGTAATGAATATTGTCATATTTAAACTGGGGCTAGACTTTGGTCTTGAATTCGAGACTGTAATCCATGTTTTTAGTAATTTGTGGGTATAATTTGTATCTATTGAAGTGGTTACATTATGTATGCGTATACCTGTCTCAAAGGAAAGGTGCAAAGGTTTTCCTAAATTGTTGATAATGTTTTTGGCTTTTTTTGGAGGTTTGCAGATCTTACTCTTGCAAACTTTTGCACATTTCACTTTCAAAATAAAGAATTTGTCTTCTTCCAATAGAGAGGTAAAACAAGTAAGGAGACATGTTAGCCATGCTAAAATGTTATAAATTTTAATACCTTCAGAACTGCATTGGAAGTCCTCAGGAAATTTCCTTTTAATGGAAGTGCTTGGATCATTATTCTTGGACTGTAAATCTGAGCGTTTTCAGCCAGAAGCAAGGCTTGCAGTTCTTTTCCCTGATTCAATAGACCTTTGGCTGACTCCACATCCCAAGGATGCATTTCTTACTGCAGCATATTTTAAGCTTGGCAGAAAACAGGATTGCAGTAGATTCCCTCTGCACCAAACTTGTGCTTTGTCAACAGGAGATCCTGCCCTCGTTCCAGCAGGGCAGGGAGAAGCTCGTGTGCCATAGAGAGCGCTACATTTCTGACTCCTTGCCTTGTGGTAAACACTCATCTGTCACAGCCTTTTTGTTCTCAGTTAAGCTTCTCTTCTTATCAGTCTCTGAAACCTCAAAGTGCAACATCTCATGCTAGCAGAAAGCCTTGATTATTTTTTTTATCATTACTTCTAAGCAACCTAAAAAGAGGACACTGCTCAGTCTGCTTGTCCAGTGAATGCTTTTGTATTGGTTGTGCTTGTTTTAGCCAGGCCATCATTTTACCTCTCTGTGTTCTCCTACAGCATCCCTGCAGTCATGATTTCAGGTCACTTGGTAGGAGTTATGGGATCTGCAGGCTGCAAGCAAGTGGGGCATTGAGTTTCCTCTGGGAAATCATGACTGCTTTGTCTGGCAGACCTTGTAACTGTGCAGGTGTCTGTCTGGGTTATCCACTACCTGAGGCTTTGGGAATTTCTTCAGTTAAACCCATAAATAAGGAGTGTTATCATGCCCACACTTGAAAGGTAAATAGCAAAGATCTGCTTTAGGAAATCTGGTGGGATGCAAGGACACAGACATGTCTGTGCTGTCCAGACATAAATTTGTCTCTTTTAAAGAGTATAAATAGAAGATAAAAGAATTTTTGGTAAATTCAACAATAGCTGTTGTGTGTTGATTTTTAATTTTTAGATTGTTTTTGAGAGTTGTGGAATCTCAAAACTGATTAGTTTTGTTATTTGGTTTAATAATTGCAAAATGTAATTGATATCTTAAATTGAGTAATGTAACAATCACAGTCTAAAACATCTTGAACTATTATATTAAATTTGCTGGTTTGGAACAAATATCCTACTTTTTACTGACAGGCTGGTAGGTTGTGGCTTTGATAGTATAGTTCATATCTGGGTTGTAATGGCTTACTATTGTTCTTTTTAAGAATAAGTGAAAATTTAAAACAGAATGTGCAGAAACAAACTCTTGTCTGGTGTGTCTTGATGTGTCCCCTCATTTAAGACTGACTACCTTTGCAAAGGGCAGGTTGCAGGAGAAGCGTAAAGTCAGCCTGTGGCCTGAGAAGGTTTTGCCAAAATAGGTTGCATTGGGAAAAAAAAGATCCCTAACTTCTAATTTCATTCTTTGATGAGAACATTTAATTTTACAGTAAGAATCAAAATAAAATGCTCATTTTTATTTGACCTACCCATTCCGAAAGAGATTTGTGTGAATGCATCTTCACAGGCAGGCTCAGCTGATCAGATGCTGTCTCTGTAAATCACACAGCAGCAAACAGGTAATTCCTGCTGCCCACTTAATGTTCCAAGCAATTGTAAATACACTCAGAGTACAACAAAGAAAATGGAGCTGGATAATCCTAATCTTGGAAGCATCTCCATGAAGTGTGAATGCCTTGAAGATTTAGATGTGTAATGTCTCTGAAACTTTGACATGCTGAACATGTGCCTTATTTCCGCTTTCAGCACCTCATCCCGTGTTGCTAAAGGAATAGACTACACCAAAATGAGCCTCCATGGTGCGAGTGGCGGGCACGAGAGATCGAGGGACAGGCGCAGATCCAGTGACAGATCTCGTGACTCATCCCACGAAAGAGCGGAGTCTCAGCTCACTCCCTGCATCAGGAATGTCACTTCACCAACAAGACAGTATCATTCTGGTGTGTGCAGATCTCTGCCATTGCAGGATTAAAATCCTCCAAATTTGAGTACTATTTTGTTAAAGGAATACAATAAAAAGTGGTATTTGTTGAAGGCACAACATACGGATTTCCTACATGTGCCCTTGCCTGGGAATGCCCTTCTTTGATAGGCTATAACTTTTTTTCCACTCTGCTGTGTGTATTCCTACATGATGCTCTTATTTAGTTCAAATACAAGAACAATCTAATTTTTATAGATAATTGACTGAATACATCCCCTTTACTCTGTAGAGTCTAGGTGTTTGGAAATAGAGGAAATAAGGATTTTTTTATGTGACAAAATACGGTTTGTTTCTTTGAGCTGTAGTACCAACTGTGATGCAATGCTTCTTTACTACTCTAGTACTAAGAAAGGAACTCAACTTATGTTGAGTTCCTTTCTCAGTACTAGAGTAGTAAATTTTCTTTGTAAAGACTTTTGGGGAAGGTGAGGTGGATTTGATGTCTAGGTCATACACACTTTGGAATCTCATAAATGGGCAGTTATTTTTGAAGGTTTCTTTAACTAGAATAGATTTAACCAAAATAATTTGTTCTTAACTTCTCAAATGGATGTGTTTTGTGCCCAGAAAGACTACGTAGGACTCCTGTAAATCTCTAATTTCATTTCCTGTTTTTTCTCCTTCCACCTGGCCTCCACCGAAGACCGCGAGAAGGATCACAGTTCATCTCGGCCCAGCAGCCCCCGGCCCCAGAAGACATCCCCCAATGGTTCTGTTGTCAGCATGGGCACCAGCAGCAGGAACAGCAGCCAGTCCAGCTCAGATGGCAGCTGCAAGGCTGGTGGGGAAATGGTGTTTGTGTATGAAAATGGCAAAGAGGGAGCTCGGAACGTCAGAACTTCTGAGCGAGTGACACTCATCGTGGACAACACCAGATTTGTTGTAGATCCTTCCATCTTCACTGCACAACCTAACACAATGTTGGGCAGGTTTGTATCGCTTTTGGTTTTGTTTTCTTACTTAGTCCCCAGCTGTTATAGAGAGCTGGATATTTGAACTGTTTGAATAGCTGTTGGACTCATATTGCTGCAGCTGATCTTGCTAATGTTAAATATTTCCAGTTTACAAATGTCTTTAAGTAAAAATTGAATGCAAGTTCTTTGGTTTTTGCAGAAAAGCCGAGAGATGTCTATTACTAGAAATGACAGCTGATAAATAAATTACCATTTCATGATGTTCCCATTTCTTTCTGTCTTCCTGGACATTGCTTCTATGTTGAGCTGCCTCACTCTTCCTCATTTTTCAAGCTAGGTGCTTCATAAAACAAAGTGGCATAGTGAGTGTAGACAGTCTCTTTCAAAACAGTAAGGAGGAAAATCTTGAAGGAATTTATTTTGCTTAGTGGGCCTACCCTGACAATGTTTAAGCTCAGCTCATTTATCTTCTGAAATGTCAAATAATCAGTGTAACAGCCCTGAGCCACTCAGCAGAGAGGCTGAATACTCAAAATGATCAACACTTGAATTCAATATGTGTGTAATGTTTTCTGTAGAAACTATAATGAGCAACATATTTAATATGTTTGCTTGGTGGGAAAAGATTCAATACTTGACTGGCTCAAATTCTGGTTGGTTTTGCCTTGTCCAAATGCAGAGAGTACCTCTTAAAATGTTGCTTCAAGAAAGAAAAGAAAGGTTTGTCTGTGTCACTTTGGATTTGGCTTTTTCATTAAAATACAGCTATTTCTCAGCACACAAGGATATAATCATATTTAAAATACACATATACAAATCTCCTTGCCATATTACAGGTAATAAACGTGATTACACAATTTCTACTCTGTTTAAATCACTGCAGTGTGGGATAAATAGTACATTGGATCCCTGTTTTGTGAAAAGTTGGGTGAGTCACAGAGAAGGCAAGAAATGCTTCTCTGTCTAAACTGTCAAAAGAAATAAATGGAAATAAGAATCAATAGAATTAAATAATTGATTTAAAGCACTTGTGTATTTTACAATGCATGCATACATATAAATATCCAGACAGACAGACTGGAAGTGTATCAGCTGAAAAGAAGCAATGAAATAGTTTCCTTTTCCATGCCCAGCCTCAGAGTAAGTGGTGCTGCCTAATGCAGTGGATTTTTTGTGCATGTGTGATGCTGAGTTACTCTCCCTTTGGGATTGGTTCAAGGAACAAGCTTATTTTATCTTTTGCTAATTGAAAAGTAGGTTAATAAAGATACGGAAATAGTGCTCTAACACACAGGTTATTTATAAACCCACTTTCCCTCAATGTCAGTCTGCAGGACAGTAAGCAGGAGCAGCTTGGGAGGTAAAAGTAGCTATAATAAGAATGTACTATTTGCCTTAAGCCTGTATCCTGTTAAACTGTGTTTTTTTAAATATTATTTCTTGTAGAGTGGTCAGAAAAGGCACGTCAGATCATGAGGTGAAAAACATAATCTCAGCTGAACAGAATGCACAGCTTTTCCCCTGCAGTTTCTGCACAATTTCTTGCATTTTGTTTTTTCTTATTTACAAACAAGAAAACCATAGTGAGGAATTCTAACCCAGGTTCCTTTCATTCTTGAGCAGGATGTTTGGATCAGGCAGAGAACACAACTTTACACGGCCCAATGAAAAAGGAGAGTATGAAGTTGCTGAAGGAATTGGTTCCACTGTATTTCGTGCTATTCTGGTGAGTTTTTAGGGGCAAATACTGTTAGGACAAGCATTGTTAAGAAGTAAAACCTCTTGGTTTAACCCAACTTGCAGGTCTAGATTTTGTGGATGGCATAGATACTGCTCTTTATATTGTTGAGTAGAGGGGGGAAGATGCTTGATATGAACCCCCTTTTTTCTTAAACGTGAGCATGTGACAGTCAGGGAGAGAGAAAGTACTCATGAAAGAAACCGAAAATTACTGCTGCCAGCAATCAGTTCACCTTTTCCTATGCATTTAGTTCACCAAATTCAAGTGAACTGCCCTTCTAGAGCTGAAATTAGGTCAAAGAGAATACTGGAAGCGAGCTTCACGCAGCTAACAGCACTAAAGCAAACTTCAGTGTGAGATGGAAATGGCCCCTTATTTAATATCCACACAAGGAAGTAGAGCTGCTGGACTGCTTTATCAGCAGCCTTGGAATGGGAAGAGCTCAGTGAAGTACAGATAAAAGACAGCAAAATTGTCAGTATTAATAGTTGTCACTGAAATAACATTTTTAACCAGAACTCACTGCTCTGAATGCAGCTCTGAAAACTGATAAATTTGAGGACAGGAAGATTCACAAAGTTTAACATTTGTTGCTGTCTTACATTTTGGGGGCTTTCTTTGTGGAGAAGGCATCATGAATGAACTGATGCAACGTTTCTATTGGTGGATGTTGTGCATTGTGTTTTTTCTTGGTGCATCCTGCAGGATTACTACAAGACTGGAGTGATACGCTGTCCTGATGGCATATCTATTCCTGAGCTGAGGGAAGCATGTGACTATCTCTGTATCTCCTTTGAGTATAGTACTATAAAATGCAGAGATCTGAGTAAGTACAGAGTTTATTAAAGTAATTTGAATTATGCAAATTGACTTAAGTGTGTGTGTGTTAATTCTAAATCATGTTTTTTATTAAGATAAGGAAGATGGCTAGCACTACATGAATAAAATTCATCCCTTTTTATCTCTTTTGTAATAAAGCCTTAAAACCAATGGATTTATGTTCTTTGAAAAATAATGTCTGATATTTCAGCATCTAATTCTGTGCCGTGGTCACCCTGTGGAATACTTAGCTCTATGACTGCATTTGCAGTACAGATACAGTAACATTCAGTGGTATCTTCTTTTGCAGAGGACAGGGAGGATAATTTTTCAGCTCCTTGCTTAGGAGAATGGGGCTGTCTCCCTGGTGGCAGTAGCCCAGCTTTGCTGGTGGAGTGGGCTGCTCCAGGATTCCCAGCACGTGCTGTTCTCTCCAGCTGCCTCAGCCCTGAGCACAGCCCAAGCCTTGGCCTGTGCCTCTGGTTGCTGTGCTCTCCCTGTGTGTGCAGTGCAGGGCCAGCCTGTGGCATTCCTGCTGGGAGTGCTGTGCAGGACCCCAGTGCCTTCCCTGGCAGGGCCACCCCCCCTGCCCCATGCCTGAGCTCTCTGTCCTTACAGGGATTTAGCAGCTCCTGCCCCGGGGGCTTTGAGAAGCTTTGGTTTTAAGCTGCTGCTTATGAAACATGGGTTGTGTGCTCTGCTCTCCCAGCAACTGGCTTAAATGATGTTTCTTTTAGGAAAACCAAGAGCAGCCTTGCACAATTACCCAATATTTAGCAGTAGTGAAACGCACAGGATGTCTCAAAGTCTGCCCAACACTATGTTAATATCTGCAGGACAGGCTGGTCAATATTCAAACAAGGTCTGAACCTACATAAGCTCAGAGACTAAGTGTCTTTACACCTGTCTGCAGTAATTCTACAAGATAAACAGATCTACTCATTCTTATTGCTGCTTTCATCTCTTTAGCAAGCTCTTAAATGTGCCTATGCTTGAAATTTTCTTCTAGGTGCTCTCATGCATGAATTATCAAATGATGGTGCTCGCAAGCAATTTGAGTTTTACCTGGAAGAAATGATTCTCCCATTAATGGTAGCCAGTGCCCAAAGTGGGGAGAGGGAGTGCCACATTGTTGTGCTGACAGATGATGATGTTGTTGACTGGGATGAAGAGTATCCCCCCCAAATGGGAGAGGAGTATTCACAAAGTAAGTTTATCCTCATTGTTCCCACCAAGCCATGCCATGGTAGAGGTAGCAGTGAATGTGCTGATTTAAAGTTGTTGTACAGAAATAAACCTCTTAGTTTGAGTAGTTCTGACTAATATTTTTTCACAGAAGCATATTATGCTTGTTATGTTCAAATGTAATTAAAAAAGAGAAGCTAATTTTTATTATTAAAGTATTATTAGCCAGTGAGGAGGAAGAAAATACTTCTTCAGAAAGAGCTTGAGGAGGGAAATGGGAAGGAGTCATGTTTACTGTGGGAGAGCAACTAGAGGTTTTTTTGAGGAAAAAACCAAGTGTTACTATTTTTGGAGTATTACAGTTGTGTGGATGATGAGTTTAAACACCTGTAAATGGACTGTACTAGCCAACCCATTCCCCAGTATCTTCAGCTGATTTTCTCTGGAGTTCTTGAATTTCTTCCCCTCTTCTGAAATAAAAATACTGGAGTAAAGCAAAACAGTGGAAAAGATAAACTTTTGTGTTTTAAGGCTAGAAGCTTTATATTTGAATACAGGGATTTTTTTTCTCATTAAAATGTATTTTTAGTTATTTACAGCACAAAGTTGTATAGATTCTTCAAATACATTGAAAACAGAGACGTGGCCAAATCAGTTCTGAAGGAAAGGGGGCTCAAGAAGATCCGACTGGGCATCGAAGGTAAGGGAAGCATTGCTTGTGCTCTCCCTCTTTGGCCTTCAGGGTCTGCTGCCCTTCTCTGCTAGGTGGCTTTCTCTGTAGCTGGAAAAGCAAGGGGTCAGTGTTGTCTTTCCTGCTGAGGCTGGGTGACAGAATGGCCAGAGGGGGAATGGTACCCAGCTAGAAAACCTGACTCTGGGCTCCAGACCGGTGTCCAAGCTGTGGGCTCTGTGCAGACTACTTAGGTGCTTTCTACTGCCTTCATGACTTGCATCTCATGCCCTTTGCCCTTTAGTTTCCACACAAAATCTTCTCTGTGCTTTGTCTGAAGTAACAAGGCATTTGTACAGCTCTGGGTATTGTGTTCTTGGGCTGTATCCTTTCCAGGGTGTGAAATGAAAAATGTCCTGTTAAGTGGCAGGCAGACATTTTCTTTCAGGAAGTACAAAACTATCCAGTGGATCAGTGAAGTGCAAAGAAATACTGATCTGAAATAAACATCATGTAAGTTAGGAGGCTGCTCTGTAATATCTGACTGAGTAATCTGATTTTTATTGTGAATGTAAGAACTGGGTTTCTGTGCATTACATTTTTCTTCTGATTGCTGACCCAGATATTTTAGAATCCAGCCTTTATAATTAGCAGGATTTCTATCATTCACTCACCAAGTTGTCATAGTTGCATTTGTAATTTGCCAAGAAAAAGCAAATGCTTTTAACTGGTAAGCCCTAAAATAACTAATTTCAGCTGAACAAGGTGGGAGCCTTTCAGCTAAACGAGAACTGGCCCTGCCTGTAGTGCTGGCTAATTGCAGATTATTTCTGCTGGCATTTCTTGGTTTGACAAGGAACAGCTGTGGCACCAAACTGTGATTCTGGTGCCCTGCAGTAATGTGTAAAATGGACATTATTGTTGGGGCACACAGAGGTGACTTGAACACAGCACAACCATCTGCACTGGCAGTGCCAGTGGCTGCTGTGCTGTGTCCCAGCAGGGCTGACGGGCTGTGCTCATGGGGCTGTGCTCATGGGGCTGTGCTCTGTAGGGCAGGGCTGGTGGGCTGTGCTCTGTAGGGCTGTGCTCTGTAGGGCTGTGCTCTGTAGGGCTGTGCTCTTTAGGACAGGGCTGACGGGCTGTGCTCATGGGGCTGTGCTCTGTAGGGCTGTGCTCTGTAGGGCAGGGCTGATGGGCTGTGCTCATGGGGCTGTGCTCTGTAGGGCTGTGCTCTGTACAGTCAGGGCTGATGTTGCTGTGCCCTGCCTTTGCCAGGCTACCCCACGTACAAGGAGAAGGTGAAGAAGCGGCCGGGCGGGAGGCCCGAGGTGATCTACAACTACGTGCAGAGGCCGTTCATCCGCATGTCGTGGGAGAAGGAGGAGGGGAAGAGCCGGCACGTTGACTTCCAGTGTGTGAAGAGCAAATCCATCACCAACCTGGCGGCGGCAGCAGCAGACATCCCGCAGGACCAGCTGGTGGTGATGCACCCCACGCCGCAGGTGGACGAGCTGGACATCCTGCCCATGCACCCGGCCCCCAGCAGCAGCGAGCCGGAGGCCGAGGGCCAGAACCCCCCGCTCTGACCGCGCTGCCCCGCCGCAAGCATGCTCCTGCAGTGACTGTGCCCAGCTCATCCCACACGGCAACGCCAGTTTTCCATTGTGTTCCGGTGTTTAGGATATTGCAGCAGGGACCTGGCACGGCCCCAGGGGATGCCTGGAGGCTCTGGGAGGAGCGCAGCCCGGCGCTGGGCTCGGTGACGTTCGTGTCTGTGTTTACCAGTAGGTTTGTGACGTTGGTGACTCCGAGCTGGCCCGGCCCCGCTCCGCGGCCCCGCAGCGCTGCCGTGGCACGGGGTTGGGAAGCAGAGTGGGAATTGATAGTAGCACTTTACAAATGGTTGAGAAATGGAATTTGAAGCCATTTTTTATAAATGTATTGCACAATACTAACAAAGTGCTTCTATCAAAGGTATTAACTGTACATAGTTTTGCTCTGAATAGATTGACCCTTTTGAAGTTATTGTATATGGTTGAGCACAAAACTACTTACTCTTGGGTTTTTGGATTGAGGACGTGATTCAATGACCCATGTAACATCTTGTTCAAGTTCTTTAGTGAATTTTTTCACTTGTTTGCAGCGTGAGCCATGTTCAAAAATTGTGAACAACGGACAGGGGCTTTATCTTAAATTTTGCCTTACCTTAAGCTGTTCACAAATATTTATTTAATACATTTTTCATAAGTGTCATGAAATAGGAAAATGCAAATGGTTCATTCTTCATTTATTAATGATTGTAAACAAGTTTTTCATGCAAATAAAGTTTCCATTATTTTAATGGGCTTGAATTATCTGTGAGTTATGAATTTTGCAAGTAGTTGCTTATCATTCCTCAAGGGAAGGATGGTTAATATTAAGTGAAAAACAAGTGTTTCTTAAGGATAATCAGCCTATTTCAACACACCTGCCTGTTGTGTTTTTCTCAGGATCATCCTGGATCTAGGAGTAAGTAACAACAGCTTCTCTGGGAATACTGTCATGACAAAGTCATGTAAGTGTAGGTAAGGCACTGGCTTTCCTCCCTTTTCCCCCGAGGCTAAAGAAATGATAAATACCAAGTGCTTCTAGCATGCACCTTCAGCGGGGTTTTATCAAATTTATTTATCAAAGTAAATGCTCCATCTTAGAACAAGGGAAACATTTATTTTAAAAATATTTAACTGTCTAATACATTACACTTTAACAATATTTATAGTAAAGGATTCTTACAAGAAAGAATAAACAGCTTTATGGTACAATTAGTATAAGAAATATCCACATGGGGACTGTTTTGCAGTGTAAAAACACACCATACATCTGAAATGGTCATTTGCATATAAAAGCTACCACTGATGCCAGTGAGTTGCACAGTGATTTAAAAAAAATTTCAAACAACAGAATCCAAAATATACAAGTATTGCAAGCTATACACAGCTAACCAAATCAACACAGAACACTGTAGCAGGTTATTCCACTTTGTCTGAAGTTACACATGGTAGGATGAGTTGCATTCTGACACAGCTTTTATGAAGTTCCCACATAAAAGCCTCTCAGTCCCACGGGTTTCACAGAGTGCAGAGCTCCACCAGTAAATGCACTTGGCTGAGGGGTGCTGGCTCGCTCACAGGGGCCAGGGCAGGTCGCTGAAGTCCACGGGCCCGCCGAGCCCCGCGTCGGCCTCCAGCAGGCTCATGATGACCGCCATGGCCGCCTCGTCGTTGCTGGGGCTGCTGGAGCCCTGCTCCGTGTCGATCATGTCCATGCCGATGTGGGAGTTCTCCCCTGCAGGGACACGGCACAGCCAGCACCTCAGGGGGCTGCTCCCCTCCCTGCCCTGCCCCCTCGGGGGCACAGCCAGGGCGTTGGGGCCCAGGGACACCCCTGGCAGCTGGGTCACTCCCCAGCAAGGGCCACCAGGCCCCGCTGGGACTCCGAGTGCCAGAGTGCGCACAGAGCGCTGCAGCAGCATCTGGCGAGCAGCTGAGCTGCTTCACACTGACTCAGGAAAAGAGGCTTCCAAGCACTGCCTAAGGAAATTCCAGCATGAAGGAACTTTACACAACAGGCTGCCAGGTGCCTCTTGGGGCACACAGAGCGCTCGGCTGTGGGCTTTGTGCCTCAGCTGATAAAAGCAAGTTACTGCTAAAAGCAGCCAGTGTCCATGTGTGCTCAGCCGGTACTGAGGGTGCTCATGTGTGACTTCACTTACCCAGGATAGAGGAGTTGTCGGAATACGGGTACCCAGAATTATCCTGGATTTGCCCAGACAGCAGCCCAGCTGAAGAAATGTCTGGAGTGCCACCATTCAAGATCTTGAAAGACAAAACAGAAGCTCTAAAGCAGCATGAAATGGTGCATTAAGTCTTAAATCGTCCTATACTGGAATTTTTAATATAGGGTAGTTGGACTTCCCAAAATAACCCTGTGGTTTATAAGAAACAATCTTCTAAGCAAGGAGAAATATGAAGGGGGTGCTGAAAACAGCCAACCCTGCACCTGCATCTTCCTTTATGCCATGCCAGCAGCCCCTATTCTGTGGACATGTTGAATACTGTAGGGCAGAAGAAGAAAGAATAGCTATTACCAGAATTGTAACTCTGTTCCAACCTGGAGTTTTATTTCAAGAACAAAGAGAGCTGGGAACAGACAGAAATATTTACAGTCTATTCCACTACAAGCAATTCTTACAAGCAAGTCATCATTTCTGAGAAGAAAAGGTTAAGTAAGTCTGAAGCAGTGCATAAGGATCTGGGTAAGTGTTCTTGCTTTGGATAAAACTTCCATAAGCATTTAGAGATTGCTGGAAGCAGCCAGGACAAGAGTTCAGGTGCCTCAGTGCTGGCAATGGCACCTGAGTGCTACTCAAGCAATCTCAGAGCAAGGCAGGTGCACGGTGTTGACTTAAGAGCAACCTCTGAGTGCCCAGGCAAGCGCGGAGCTGCGCTGGTTCGTGCTCAGGAGCGCCGGTGGCGTTCCTCGGGCACAGCCAGAGCTGCAGTGCCAGCACTGCCAGCCTTCACCAGCACGGGGGGTCCGAGAGTTTCTGGAGGGTGGAGAGACTGAGCAGAGCTGCTCCTTGCAGCTCTGCTGCAAACATCCAACCGAAAGGGCAGGTGAGTGTCAAACACTGCTGGAGTCTGGGAGGTGCTGCTGGCCGCCCCTCAGGCAGTGCTGTCTGTACAGGGGCTGTGAGCACCTCAGTGCTTTGGCTCAGCCCCTTCTCCAGCCCAGCAGGCAGGAGCTGCTCCCTGAACTCAGTGCCCTGCCCTGACTGCCCCAGCCTGGGGGGAAGCTTGTTCTCACCTTCTTCCCTCCTGGCGAGGATGTGTCGGGCGGGGGGGTGCTGGTGATGTTCAGGGGACTTGAGCCACAGCTGGAAGGTGATGATCCTCTTATCCTAAAACATGCATAAAACAGGGCATGCATTTACAGGAGACTCAGAGACTTGGAGTTTGAAATACTGACTTCAGTATCAGGTGCCATAGGGTGCTAAAAGCATGAGCTTCATTTTTGTAATCTCCCTTTTTTGAGTTCCTCAAGCCAGTAGGAGCAGCAGTGCTGTTATTTGCAGCCAGACCAGCAGTCCTGTGTAAATCCAGCCTGCTTGATCTGCAAGCTTTACCTCCTCCCTGTTTTTTTCCTGGACAGCCTTCACAGAGTCAGATAGAAAAGGCCCTGGCTGCTAAGGAAAGCCTCATTTTTGAGTATTTTACTTCAATTTCCACCAGCTAAGAGTTCCAGCTGCCACAGTAACCCAGACTCCTCAGTGAGCTCCTGCTACAGAAGTCCACTGGACACTGGATTGTTTGTAACTGCTCAAAGCCACACTGTTCACTTCCATTTTCCACAGCCTGATCAAACATTGTTAATAATGAATAATGTATTGACTGTAGCACCAACGAATCTCCAGACTAAAGGGAGGAGGGGTAGTTACAGAGAAAAGCAATGGAAATGGGATTCTTCTCCTTGGCAGAGTTCCCCTGGGAAAGCTGAACAGAAGGCAGCTTTGGAAAATAGTAACAGCTGCAGAAAAAGGACTGGAACTAACCCAGGGTCCGAACTGAAATGCAAACATGGGTGGTAACTGCACTACTACACTCACTTGGGCTAATTAAATGTTTTACAGTTACTAAAAGGGATGGTTAAGCTTCAAAGTAATGATTCAGCCATGTTTTTCTTCTTTTCCTATTCCTACAGAGAGGAATGCAGCCTTAGGGATAGGTCTGCTGCTGCCTGAAGTGAGGACAGAGGGAGTCTCCTGCCTGCAGCAGGAACAAAACGATGGGAAACAGACTGGATGTGTTTCAGCCTGGTTAAACTGCTACCACTGAACATCTGCTGGGTGAGACCCCTTCTTTGGGAAAGGAAACACAGTTCCCAAGAGGAAATCAGTGAGGAACAGGGATTCTCAGCCAACAGAAATGAAGTGGTACCCACTGAAAGCAGCTGTGGATCCCCACAGACCCTCAGTGACCCTGTGCCTGACCCAGCCCCACATCCTGACTGCCACGGGAAGGCCCCAGCATCGTGCCCTTGCTCCAAGAGCTACAGGGGAACTGCAGAGCTCATCATGCACATCTAACAACCCCAAAAGCATCTGAGCAAATGGACTGCACGAAAACAAACATTGCTGCTCTGGCACACAGTCAACAGCTTTGGCATTTGGAGGTTGTGCCACTCACAGCCTCAAGTCCCTGGGAAAAGAACAGTCTGGAATGGATTTGTTTCTAGGTAGCTGCTCTTTTCAACTCCTGTTTCTGGAAAACAGGCCATCACCACCAGCACTGCAAAGAAATGCCAGTGTCAGTCTCCTGCAGCAGGGAGCTGGAAGGCTGTCCCTTCACTCTTTCCCTGAGGGGGCTGACTGCCTCAGGAAGGCTGAACAGGAATCTGTAGCTGTCTCAGTGCAGTTGGATCATTCCTTATTCAGCTTGAATAAACTGTTCTTTCAGAGGAAATTAAGGAAGTCTAACTCCTCCTAAAGAACAGGAATGAAACAACTCCACACCATTTTCTCTCACCTGTGAATCTCCATGATTTCTTCAGCAATCATCCTCCCTATTTTACCTGCCCCAGCTCTTGTTCCACCTGGAATTCCAGGCACAGTGGGATGGGTTCTTTTGGGGCCACCTGAAATGAGCAGAAATGTTAAGGTCAGAGAAAAGCTTGCAAACTTTCTCCACAGGGCAACTGTGTTTAGGCTTTGAGTGGCTGCAGGACCTTCTGAACAGGATTTATTGACAGTTCCACCAACTGCTGAGTGCCTTCAAATGGATGAAAAGCTCTGGCTTGCACCGAGCTGTGCTGGGTCTGATGTCCCTCTGCAGGGACAGGACAGGCCCCAACTCTTTTAGAATCTGGCTGCTCTCTTTCAGAATTGAGCATCTGGGGCTACCTCTTGGCCAGCCCTGCCCCACTCTGTGCCCAAACAGGCCCTTCTCCAAACATGTCTGTTCCCTGCTTTGTGTGAAGAACCTGCCAGTGCATATTCCACTCAATGTCTGATAAACCCAAGGCAGCTGATGACTGCCAATAAAGCCCCTGCAGGTAACTGCAGGAGTCTAAAAGTGAAGGGGAAAGTGAGGTCTGAGCAGTCAGGAGCTGTTACTGAAATGGGATTTCACACCTGCACAGCGCTTGGGGGTTGGGAAGAACACCTCCCCGTGCACTCCCAAAGCACTCCACTTGGGAGGAGCACTTGGAAAGAGCCTGATACACTCCAAGCAGAGAAAAGCTGCCACTGAGAGGGCAGGCAAGGCCTCAGCATTGCTTATCCAGAATGGATACTGCTTCTGGAAATGCAAATTTAAGAACAGCAACCCTCAGCAGGTGTGGCTCAGACCCAAACCTAAACCTCATTTTCCTCAGGATATTAACAAATCTCAGTGCAGAAGGGCAGCCAGTGAGTGCAGGCGGGGTGAGCTGCTCCCCAGGCAGCAGAGCCAGTGATTCCTGAGGCCAGGAGTTACCTTCTCCAGCCTGGAGCACGCTGTCCATGCTGTGTGGGGACGCTGCCAGCTGGGGAAAGGCCGCGTCCCCGCTCTCCAGGACCGTGGTGCTGTGGAGTGCAAGGAGGAGAAAAATCAGGGAGAGAAAACCCTGCCGAGGCAGAAAACCCTCCCAGGGATTACAGGTGATGCAGCCAGAGCGTCAGCATGGAATGCTTCAGTGTTTCAGCAGAGTCAGGGCTGGATAAACAACAGGGATCAACCCCCCTGTTCCCCCTCCACGTGTGCAGTGCCAGACCCCAACAGCTTCTCTCAGCACAGAACTCCTCTACAGGAACTATTCTGCTGAGAAGGCACCTCAAGAGAAAGGAAAAGGTGGGGGGAAACACCTGCCAAAGCAAAGAAATGCATGCCCCTTAAGCTCCTACAAAGACCAAATCCCAGCTTTTCCCAAAGAAAGAACAGATTTCTATTTTCTGCAAGCTTTAACGACCAGAAATTAAATTACTGCAATTCTTAAATTAAACCTGGGGTTGCTTAAACTCCCTGGGGTGTTGTCTGGAGAAGACACCGGCTGTCATTCAGAAGGTGTGCACATTTTTAGGTCAAATCTCACACGGGGAAAGGGCAAGGCAATGGGCATTCCCAGGCACCTGCTGAGGGAGGAGCACTTACGAAACCACGGTGTTTGTGGAGACAATGTATTCTACTTCTTTGGTCCAAGGGTTCATGAAACTGAACCAGCGACTCCGCAACGTAATAAAAGAGCCATCTTTTATTTTAAACTTGTAGCAGTTAGTTGTAATTTTTTCTCTTGTCTGCAAAACTGAAGGCAGGCAGAAAGCAAGTCATTAGTGTCAAGCAGGCACCACAACATAAATGGAGCCCTTATCAGGGAAAACCCAGTTAATTCCTCCCCACATCCCTTAAGAAAAATGCTATTCCTCCCTCATCCCCCCCCCATCCTGAACCTCAAATATTGCCTACAAATCCATGCAAGTCTAAGCTAATCTCAGTGTTTGGCACATGCAGCACGATGCTCTTGACTAAAGCATTTGCAAACAGCAATACCCAAATCTTTTTGAGTCTGTTTGGTTTCCTGAATACACAACAACTGTTCCCAATATTTTGAACAATTTTTTTCCTGAATTTTTAAGAACCATACCTTGTCTGTGACATTCTGCAAGATGTGCTATATCATCTTGATGAAAATATTCATAACACGAAGTACCTAGAAGTTCCTGGGGTAAGTATGCCAGGATGGCTGTTGCCCTGGGGAAGGGAGGGAGAGGAAGAAAATTAAATTTAAAAAAAAAAAAAAAAATCTTTTCAAGTTGAAGTATTAGTCAGAGATTCCTAAAGCTCACACTGAGGCTGGGAAAGGCTCAACTAATGCGGAAAGGAATTTTCGGCTTAGAAGGTAAAAAAAAATTCCTTAAGAATACTATTTTTAATTCTCAGGTAATTAAAAAAGTACCTAACACCCGGAGCCCTCAGGTATTACATTTGACCTACCATCACCAGAGGGGATGTAAGACTTTCTAAATAGCTTTGAAGATTTGCTGTAATTTTGGGAACTTAGGCCTGAAAAAAGCTGCCCTGTTTGTAGCAGCCACGAGACAACACGAAGCTTTCTGCAAAGTGCCACTGCACAAGAGACATCAAAGGTCTGGAGAACTCAGGGCTGGGACAAAACAACACCACACCAAACCTGACTTGGGTTCTGTACATTTCTTAGAAGAAAATTCTTAGAAGAATTTTGTTAGGAAAAAAAAAAAATCTGTGTTTCTGAGAAGAAAATCACTGAGGGAGAAGTGACAGGTCCTTGAAGAAGCTGAAATAAGTGCCACAATTCCAAACCATTCCAATTCAAATTAAACACGAAGGGCAATAAGGAACAAACTCAGGTAGATCAACATCTCATCTGCAATCTCAAAAAAGCCCACATTAAACATTGTAAAATGCAGAAATTAGTACATATTAATAATTATGAATAAGAACAGAGGGAAAAAAGCTGAAGCACAAAACCCCTAGTATTTCAATGCGGGGCATTTTTGTATGTTCCCCCACACAGGAGATTTCAGCACCAGCTGAGGACACCTCAAGCCCTCCCCGACAGGGAGACCAGCACCCTCAGCCTTGGAGAAGGAAACAGGAATTCAAACTGACTTTTGTAGGGTGAGCCTTATGCCAGGCCACTTCAAACTCCAGGAAAACTCATCAAAGCAATCTCTGAGGGAACCACAAAGCAGCAAAACCAGGCCTGTCTTTAAAATGGCAGAGCTGGGAACCCAGTCAAGCTTATTGCAGGGTATTTCCAAGAACTTTGGTAGCCAGGGCTGCTAGCAGCACTGCTCTGGTGGGACACCCCACACAGAGGGGAACAACCAGCAGGAGCAGCCACAGGGAATTTGTCAACCTTTTTCTTTTCACAGCAGGTGCTGTGGAAAGGAGAATCTGCACCAAGTAACAGACGTAACAGACTGGGTGCATTCAATATCTGAGCATCTTCTATTATGCAAGGAAGGAAATTGTTTGTGTCCTTCTGGAATTTCATCCTGCATTTACTTTTTTCCTCCGCTCGCTTCTCCCACTTAACAAGGCAGCTCTGAATCCTGAAGCTGTATCTGATGACATCTGCATGGATAATAAACTTAATTTTACTCTCAAATTCGGCATGCAGACCAATTAGAAGTCCTGAATAAATAAGAGGAGAGATGATTCTCTTTAAAACTCTGCTCAGTGTAGCTGCCATTCCAGCAGAGAATTGTTCAGCAGCTCCCTGGCTGAGGCAGCCCAGCTAATTGGTACCTAACCCATTGCTGTGCTTCTCCAGGGACCATGAAATCCATGAGGACACAAAAGGTCACAGGGAGTTTAGGAAGTGTTTCTTTCCTGAGTTCCTTGGACAGATGATAAATGAACAGCGCAAGTCTATATGAACAAAACAACCTGACTTGGAAATAAATTGTTTTCAACTTCTACAGGTGCCTAAATATTCTCCAGGAAAAGCAAGAATCACTGGATGTCAGCTTCAGGCCTACAGATGAGGCTTTCTTCTAAATCAATTCCCTTTCAAAGAGTTCTTTGAAGTAGCATAGACATCCCAAGGACTGTAAACAACAGCTGGAAAGCAATTCAATAAAAGCATATGTGTTTAAATCCAATGGGTCAACATTTTCTGAGTCTCATTATTTTAAAAATGCCTTCAAACTACACATCAGGGGAATAAGCCTGATCTTTTGAAAATAAAACTTGTCTAGAAACAAGGCAGAATGGCAATTTTGGAGCAACAGAAAGCTGGGAATGCTCCCACAGCTCCCAGAGCGAGCACCAGCTCTGAGCACTCAGGAGTTGGTACTTTCATCAGCTTTCTGTCAAATTAAAAAAAAAAAACAAAAACAACACCCAACCTAACCAAAACCCACAAACCCAACCACTCCAAAACAGATAAGTAGCATAAAAAACCATATTCTCTGCACTTCAGCTCCTCCCATGGCTATCCTCTACTTCCTCTCAAAGGGCACTAAAGATCAGCTGAGTCTCCCCCAAACCCAATTCCAGCAGGGAGATTCTGCCAGAGTTTGGAGTTTGGGCTTTTCTGTGCCTCAAGCAGCTGAGCCAAAGGCACAGGGGAACTGGAACAGCCTCACCTGGGCAGTCTCAATCCCTCCTGAAGAGGAAGGGAACCAAGCAACCCCTCTCCAACCAACCCACTGACACTTACTAACATAACCTCTCCACTAACATCCTTCAACCTCCGACTTTTCCCTCCACCACCCAGTAATTTCCAAGGAAGATTCAGGTCACATGTACCTGCTACTGAAGAAAACTCAAGCCCTTTCTTTAGGAAAAGGAAAGAATTAGCCTTTTAGATAATAAAGTGATGCTTGAAAGCAGACACCACAGGGGCACAAGCCCTCAAACCATTTCCAGGAGATAACCCTCATGAAAAGCCCTCCTTCTCACAAACACAAAGGGTCCCAGAGAGAAGCACTAATCCAGCAGAACGTGTCCCAGTAAACAGTTATGCAAGTGCTCATGCTAGCGAAGCCTAACCCAGCCTCTGCAGCCTCTCAGCCGCCTGGGGCTCGCAAGAGGTTTCAAGTAACAGAGGGAGCAATTAGGGTCCAGTTTCAAAACATTTTCTTCTGAAGATTACACACGTACATAACCCCCCCCAATGAACTGGCAGAAAAGATCCTGGCATTATTCTGCCACATTTTTGGAAGTTTGGGGGATTCTTTAAAAAATTCAATCAGTCACGCTGAATGAATGCACAGTAAGAGCTCTGAGCTCCCCCTTTTGAGGAGCCAAGCCAGCAGAAAAAGCTCAGAGGGGCAGCAATGCCTTTTCCCAGTGTGCTGCAAGGCGAGCTGCAGGTGTGGCAGCGCTGGGGGAAGCTGAGGGGGCTCACCTCTGATCCACGAAGACGAACTTGCCGTCGATGGCGTGCCGGGACACGTACTCGGTGGCCTTCACGCGGATGTCGCCGTTGGCCGCCTGCGGCACCACGTGCGGGTGCAGCCGCCCGATGGCCACCAGGCAGCTCAGGTTACAGCCCTCGTTATCGGGCTCGCTGTCTTCGTCCAGCCCCATCTTCGTCGGGGGCCAGCTTTTCAAGTAGCCTGTGCTATGAATAGTGCAAAAGCTTTTGCGGTCTGCTGGAGAAAGAAAAAGAAAACAACAAAACCCAAGAAAGCAGTTAGGTCGTGGGTACAGCTTTGGAGAATTTCAAATCAGTCCTGCCAACAATGCACCTCCTCTCTCATGCAGGAAATTTGGGATACTCCTCACTAAGGAGGGGCTGGGGATGTTCATCCTGGAGCAAAGGAGGCTCAGGGGTGACTTTATCACTCTCTAGAACTGCCTGACAGGAGGGTGCAGCCAGGTGGGGATCGGCCTCTCCTCCCAGGCAGCCGGTGACAGGATGAGAGGACACGGCCTCCAGCTGCATCAGGGGAGGTTCAGGTTGGACATCAGCAGGAATTGCTTCACAGAAAGGATTGTCCAGCATTGGGAGGGGCTGCCCAGGGAGGTGGTGGAGTGCCCACCCCTGGAGGTGCTCAAGAAGTGACAGAGCACTCGGAGCCACAGTCTGGCTGACAGGGGAATGTTTGGTCAAAGGCCGGGACTCAGGGATCTGGGAAACCTTTTCCAACCTTAATGACTCTGTGACTCCAAGGGATTTTTCAGCAGTCTTGCTGTAACGCAGCTAATCTGAGATAATCCAATAAACAATTTATCTTGGCAAAACCACTATTTATGCTGAAACATCACATAGTTCAGACCAAGGTTGCTTTTGGTAATTTTGAGCAGAAGTTGCATCACATTTTATTATTTCAGCAAAGAGGCAAATAACTCAAAGGAGCATATGAAGAAATTAGTAGATTAATAAACAAGATGCCTCTTTCATCTTAACCTGAGGCTCCTACAAAACCCATTTTTGGCAGAACATACTCTGTCTGGGGTATGTGGGGCACACAGGGGTAATGAAGATTTGCAATGGCCAGTAAAAGTCAGTATCCAAAAGAATTCCCATTCCTCAGCATTGAGCAGGCCTGGAAACTCCAAGGAAGATGATCTCCCATAGGCAGGTGGAGTAAAAGGCTTATGCCAGCTACTCAAACTGGCTTCCTCAGCAGAGAGCACAAAAGCAGCATCCAAGGCTGAGGCTGAGCCTGAACCTCACAGGGAATTGGGGCATCTGCCACAGCCAAAGAACACACCAAAATTGCCTCTCTTCTCTTACTGTTTGTCTTTTAACTAACACCAAATGTACCATCCACAGTACTCAAAGAAGAAACTTTCACATTTGGGCTAAATATATATTCCAACATGCCTAGAATAACAGCCTGCAGAGGAGAAAGTAGTACCAACACTGCTAATGCTACAAGCAAATATTCCAGGTGTAGAAACACCACACTTCCAGTGCTCAGAATGTACCAAACCCAGGGGTGAACTTAGAATTACACTCATTTTTTGAGGTGGATATCCATCCCCCCATCACTGGGCAGAGAACAAGGAGCAGCTCCCCTGTACTGGAGACACTGGCCAGGTGGTCAGGAGGGAACGTGATCTGACCAACGTCTGAAGATGATGCAATGACCCCCCAGAGCTGTCAGCACAAACTGCCTGAAAAGGTTTAAACAAAGCAGAGCGGAGAATTTGGCTTTAAATGCTAATACAGGTGTGTAAGAGATACTGGAGTGGGGCGAGCAGGAGCTTGAAGAAGTAACAGACCAAGACATAGCTCAGAATCTTAATAACAAACATCAACAAATGTAAAAAATTCAACCACTGCGAACGAGCAGCATTAAAAAACCCCTGACAGCCTTGGCAGCAAAAGCATGATGGTTACCTTTCTTCTTTGAGCAGGTTGAAGGGAAATCCTTGTCTTCTACCTTGACAGAGGGCCTGTTGCACTTCATCCTGCAGAAGAAGGAGCGCCGTGCCCCGGAGCAGAGCCGCGAGGGCCCGGGCGTGATGTCGGTCTTGACCGGGAGTCCGGCTGCGAGGAGGGAGGCAGGGTCAGCTGCAGGGGAACCCCAAAACCCCCACCCCACAGGGCTTCAACATCACTGCACCCTGCCCCCTGCTTCTGAGGTTTGGGTGTGGGTGACTGTGCAGGACCCAGCTGACTGTACTGAGAGCTCGGGCTTTTGTTTTTTCTTTTTTTTCGATTTTGTGCTGCTTTGGTGTGTGGGGCTGGGTTTCATATCAGGGGACAGTAAGGTGTGGGGCTGGGTTTCATATCAGGGGACAGTAAGGTGTGGGGCTGGGTTTCATATCAGGGGACAGTAAGGTGTGGGGCTGGGTTTCATATCAGGGGACAGTAAGGTGTGGGGCTGGGTTTCATATCAGGGGATAGCAAGCTCTCTTTGCAGAGCAGGTAGACACAGCAATTCCTTCTCTAGCTGGGGACCCAAGGACAGCCAGTCTGGATCTCAGGCCCAGGAGCATAAACAGCATGGACCCAAGAGAGAAAAAACAAGAAGGATGGGACTTCATGGGCTGGAGCTGTGGTTGGACAACTAGCTCCAATATGCTGCTGGACCAAAACTTGTAAAAATGTGAGCTCTTGTGACCAAGCCCTCTTTTGCTTCCATCTTGGAGCCGTCTGAGTACTGCCAGGGTGTGGCTCTGGTACTGCCAAGGTGTGGCCTTTGAAGGCTCTCAATAAATATCCACTTTATTCCCAATAACTCTGTCTAGCCTCTGCTGCTTAAGGCATCAATACCTTCTGACTCTGCTTTCTGCTATTAGAGCACCGAGGCTGGAGAACAGGGGGCTCTGAGTGCAAAGATCAGCAAGAGACTGGACAAATCCACACAAGTCCTGTAATAAACATTGCAATTTCTCTGAACTGGTTAAAAATAGAGAGATTACTCTTCCATTAAACCAGAGCAGAATTCCATACACAGTCACTCAGGAGGCTCCTGACCCTTCAGACTGGCACTTTCCTATCACAACAGCCTCCCAGAAAAAACGTGTGCATATGGAGCAGAAGGGTCCAAATGACACTCCAGGGAGAGATGGAGGAGAAAAGGTAGCAGGGACCCACGCAGGAACTGCAAATCCCCAAGACCTCCAGTTATGTCTCAGAAGTCTCTTGCCATGCAGAAAGAATTGCACATGGACGTGCCCTAACAATAAATCCTGACCTTTATCATATTCTCACAGGGGATCCTTTTCTGTGGGAAAACCAACCCAAACACATCAGTCTGAGCCAGCAGCAGAGTGTTGGTACCACCAGGGCTCTGGGAAGACATGGATTGCTTCCATGGCATGCATCAAGAGCACAGCAATCAGCAAGGCCAGTGCTCCAAGGGCTGCTGGAGGATTTAAATCACACAGCAACTTTTCCACAGCCTGCCATCCACTCCAACCATGTCTGCATGGGGATATGTAAAATCAAGCAGCTGTCAACACGAACAAAAACTTCTCAGGCCTTGTGGGCTTTTAACATAAGGAGGAATTCCAGCAATTCCAGTATTTTAGTGGAAAGTGTGCCTCCCTTACAATTCCACTGGAGTGAGGTGATCTCCAGGAGGTCAGGCTGCCCTGCACCACATGCCCTCCAAGCTGCTGCACCGTGGTGTGAGTACAAGCTGTGCTGAGTTACTCATGCCAAGACAAAAATAAATACGTGCATACATCCTCATACTCTTCACCAGTATGAGCTCTTGAAATTCTACCAATCCGTCTATCATAGCAGATGGGAAGACTGTAATTCATAGTATTTATTTTTGCCCTAACTTTGTCAGAGCCATACAAAAAAAAAAAAAAACCCAACCAAAAAAACTAACAAAAAACCAGGAGGCAGCACTGGATATTCATGCTTGACAACCGATGAAACCAGGAGCCAGAAAAAAACTTCAGCTGATTCTGCTGAAGCCTCCAGGCTCCCTGCCCTCAAATGATCTCTCTCAAATTCAGTTTCTGAAGTGAGCTGGTGGCTTCTGTGAGCTGAGATCCAGAAGATTTCTGCTTCTGACAAGCATGAGACTTAATGGCCTGGAAATCTGCAGTTGTAAGATGCCACCTTCCACTTAAGCAGTGCAGACTCCTGTTATGAGAGGGAATTAAACACCCACTCACCCCAAGAGCAGCAGAGATTCAGAACTACTTTAAAATACCAGAATGGAACAGAGCTCAGAGACACGGCAGGAAATGATTCCAAAGTTAAAAACCTTCTGAGAGAAAGGCTGGGTCATTGATGGCAGTAAGCAATAAATAAGCAGATAAATAAAATGAATCCTCTATCTTGGCTGACAGCTGAGGCCTACCAAGATAATACTGAGTGTATTCTGACCATTTAGAATGATGGATTAGAAGAAATGCTTCATGTGTTCTAATGGAAAAAGTTAAAGCTTTGATGCCTGGAAGAGAGAGGACACCTCACAGGTGAGGCCAGTTCCAGTAATGCCTCTGTGCCACAGTGCATGCCAAACCCCACAGCTTCCAGGAACCTGTTTCACACTTCTTTTTTCTTTTTTTGTTTCTTGCTGTATTTAAGCTACAACTTCCTTGGCATGAGACAATCCAGGCAGCATCCCCCCACATGCCCACGTGTGACATGAGGCAAAGCCCCAGCAGCAGGGACTCTAGATGACATTTCCCCAAGCTGGGAACACTCACTTTTTGCATCTATAAGCCTTTCTCGTGGCGCGGTGTCAGAAGAAGAGAGCTGCTCCTTCACTTTGGCAATGTCTTTAGGATGGAGATAATCAAATAAACTTTGACCAATCAAATCATTCTGTAGAGATTGAACATTCAGTCAAAAAGTAAAATAATGGCTCAGTAGGTTTTCTTCATTTTAGCATCCAGTATGAACAATCCTTTTCCACGCAGGTGTTACCAAGGAATACCAAACATCCAGATCCAGCCTCATTGCAGGGGGCTTGGACTGGATGACCTTTAAAGGGTCCCTTCCAAACAAACTATTTTGTGATTCTGTGATTTGATGGAAGGTTTTCTCTGTGTATTGAAGTTATGACTACATTACACAGTAATTCCTGTCATCATTTTCAGTAAGAGTTTTGCAGAATTGGCATGCTCAATTCCCCTCCACCAAATATTCTGGTTTCTACTCAGTCTTACTTCTTCTACCACACATCTGAATGAAAAAAAAATCCTAATTGCAAATGTCCTCTTTCATTATTTACATATGAATTTAGTATATACCTAACTAAGTGCTGGCTGAGGAAAACTTTTGAAGCTAATACAGGTTTAAATTTGACGAGGAGTGCAGATGACAGAAAGAGTGAAGATTATTTACACAATATATGGTCCAACTTACGCCTTATGTTGAGCATATATTAAAAACCTGGCTTTGATTTAACTGCTTTCCAGTTTCCATCAGTAAGCATGCAAGCAAAACCAGAACAGGCAGAAAGAAAACTAAGCTGAAAAATCCATGTGATGCTACTGAAAAAACCCCAGACTGATGTTTCAATATTTGCTTGCACTCCCAATTAGGTAATGCTTTTGCAAGCCTGAGGTTAAATCCTTGAGCAGAATGCCTCAATCAGTGAATTAAATTTAGTTCCTTTTCACCTCTTGCTTTGAATGGAAACCAGAAGCAATCTTCTCTAATGACATGGCAGAGAAAAGCTCTCTCTCTTTGCAACACCTCCCAGCTTTCAAGACAGGCTCTTCTCATACCTACCCCCCAGATAAAGGCATAACCACCAAAAAGCTCTCAAATCTTTAAAGACCTAATGTACTTAAAATGGAAAAGAATACCTGACTGTAGTTGAGGATCTTGAAGACAGATTCTGAAACAAACAGTATCTTTCCTCTGTCACAGCCCACAACAAAAAGGAATCCATCTGCTGCCTAATCGGGGGGGGAAAAAGTCAAATCCCAAGTTATCCATCCACATTGCATCATTATAGCCTTTAAAAGCACTTTGTGCACAGTAGAATTTCTACACTAGGAGAGCTGCCTTAACATTTAGAGGTAACTGAGTCAACAGGAAAAAATGTGACTTACAATGAAGGGGTTTTTTGCATCTGCAAACATTTTTGGCACGATTCTGGGCATTGTGCCCAGAATGTAAAATAACTTTTATGAGAAGAAAGAATCCATGTCTTGTCCAATAATATTATGATTATGTTTAATAATGCCTTCAAATTAAAATGTTATTTTAACTGTACTTAAAAAAGCTCCTCTTTTAGAAACCAACCATAACCTGTATATTTATTTTTGTGCCTGGAGGCAAGTAATTCCTATTTGCAAAGTACTGCCTTTAGTCACACACAAGCATGCAGGAATAGGCCCCAGTTGTGACTCTTCAGAGCCACAATGCTGCAGAAATTAAATTCTGCATAGGCTGCATCTGGACACCGCAGTGCTTCAACAATTACACAGCCACCAGAAGAGCTCACCTACTGACTGATGAGAGATGAGAGACTATAAACACTATAAAAGCACCATAAAAGCAGTGTAACAGCAGGCAGCCAAACACACAAGTCATGTTACATCAGTGACCTCAATAAAAAGGTGTTCACTGTATCACTGTACACTGAAAATCATGGCAAGGTAACCCGGGGCAGCAAGTCTGCAAGAAAACCATTCATGTGATTTTGGTTTGTATGTGTAATAACTGAAGGTTCCAATGGTTCCCATCTAAATCCCCCTCTTCAACCTTTCTGCTTGAATTAAGAAATGCTAGTCATCCCTAAACTCACTGACTCTCTGAAGCAGGCTCTAGATTTCATAATTATCCTCCATAATCAAAACATTTTAAAGCTGATACACAGGCAGAAAAATGCTGGTGGTGGGTTTTGGAAGAGCTATAGTCACAGATATTAATATCTCTTAATTAAAAGCTGGAACATACCCTGAGAATAAGGTGTTTTAATTCATCATCTGATAGAAAAGCAGGCTTGTAGTTTGCTTCTGTATATGGGTTTGTAGCACCTAAAGAAAACAAACAAACAAACAATTCCCACATCACCAACATTACACACTTAAATGAGCAATCTTCCTTTGGCTCTTTCTTAGACTGCTGTTCATTGAAGGAGTTCTTTAAAATTAACTTTTTTTGGTTTTACTACCAACATGAGCTCTGTTGGTATTAACTTAGAAAAGGATGAAGCTTTTTTTGCAAAGACACAAGTGCTGCATTAGGTAGAAATGCAAATTAAATGCCTCTGAGGTATTAAAGTATTCCTTGACATATTTTTGAACCCAAAGGCTGTCCTTGATTTATGGCCTAGTCTCAGAATTAGAAATTATAAAAATAAAATAATAAAGAATAAAAACATTAAAACTGTTTCTTCACCTTATAACTCAGTAAAACATGACAAGCTGATGTAAACAAATAATCACTTAGGAATTTACAAATCAATTCTCTCATTGCAAGCCAAAGATAAAACCCAGCATTACAATGACATCATCTTACAATGCCCAAACCCCAAAACTGGCAACAAATGAGGCAGCTATTTATTAAGGAGTAATTCTTCTCATTCTGTTCTCTCCATAAGGGCAGAGGAGAGTCAAATTAGTAACCACTGAAGTGTTATAAAGTATTAACCTCATCAAATGACAGTGGCAGGAAAGCTAAGCCTTCCAAAACTGCGAGGCTAAATGTGACTGAAGGCACCAGCTCTCCTAGAAATGAGAACAATCACCAGGATCTTTTTTACCATTAGCTGCATCCCTTTTTTCTTCTCAGTAATGCATTTCTTGAAGGCTTAAAGCTTTTAACATCAGCACCAATTGTACCCAAGCACTGATTCAGGCATAAGAAGCCTTAGGAACACACAGCGATTTCTCACAACCTCAACTCTTCCAAACCTGTGTTTCCCTCCAAGTGCTTGCAACAAAAACTGGTCAAAAGACCAGAATTAGGTTTTCAAAGTAATCTCTATTTTTTCCTACAGAGCCAAAGGTACAAACACGAAACCTCACAAGTCCTGTGGGAATATCATACCTAAAATCTAACCTCTCTATCCAACAACGTGGTACATTGCCTGCTTAGAGCAGGGCTCAGTACTGCACCAGGACCAACTGGGCACTGCCCTTAACCCCTTGGCTCCCTCTCCCCACCTGCCTCAGCGCTGTGGAGTCTGGCAGCAGTGATCAACGGATGGAAAATTACTCTTTTCTCATCCCCAGGTTCCCCCAGTCACGTCAGGGTATTTACTGGACCATGAACTAGTAAGCTGTGAATGAACACTGAGCATCAGATGCTAAGAGAAGGGAGGAATCCTCCCAAAATGAATTAATATTGTATTTGTGGGGACCCTCGTGGCAGGCAGGAATGATGGATCTGACTCCATGTGCTCAGAAGGCTAATTTATTATTTTATGATACTATATTGTATTAAAGAATACCACACTAATCTACACCAAAGAATACAGAAAGGATACTGACAGAAGGCTAAAGGATAATAATGAAAACTCGTGAGTCTTTCCAGAGCCCCTACACAGCTTGGCCCTGATTGGCCAAAGAGTCAAAACAATTCACATGAAACCAATGAAACAATCACCTGTGGGTAAACCATCTCCAACCACATTCCAAAGGAGCAAAACACAGGAAAAACAAATGAGATAATTATTGTTTTCCTTTTTTTTTCTGAGACTTCTCAGCTTCCCAGGAGAAAAATCCTGGGCGAAGGGATTTTCCAGAGGACGTGAACAAATTAACTTACTCCTTTGGAGCAAAAAAGGAAGAGCGTGGCTTTGGGGAAATGCCACTTGGAATGGGCCTGCAGCCCCAGGCAACTCACCACGAAGAGTTTTCATGTGCTGGACAGCCATCCTGAGCACGGTGAGCTTGTCCAGCTTGCGGGACATGGCGTTGCAGGTGGGCACCAGCGAGGCCAGCTCGTCGATGAAGCTGTTCATCTTATCCCTGCGCCGCTTCTCGATCTGGCTGTGAGCCTCCCTGCACACACACAGCAGGGCAACGCCCTAAGCCACCTGCTCAGGGGAGGGAGCTGCCCTGCCATCCTCATGGAAAGGACAGCAGACACTCTTCAGACCTTTGATGTCAGTTATTGGGGTAAAGAACAGTTACAAGCAACGGGAGAGGTTGCAGCACGAGCTCGTGGTTGGCCAGGAAACACACCCATTGTTGGCCAGGTTTGTATTTGCTCATGTTAAGATTCATTGCTAACACTTACACAACCCACTATGGAGTCTGAAAGAAGAATGATGAAGGATGCAACATTACCAGAAACATATCTGGCTTCAATTTCAACAGCAATGAGGTGACTAAAACCAAGTTACTCACCAAATTAGTTGTTTCACTCTATGGAAACTTAATGAAAAATGTGAACAGTGCAAAGATATGGAAAAATAAGGGAAGGTCAAAGCTAGAAAAAGATATTTGCAGAAGAAACAAATGCACAAATAATTCATACATGGCAAAAAGAAAGAGATGATTCTTTTAAATGCATTTGTTTAGAGTATTACCTTGCATTTTTTATCCTGCCTTGTTGGTCTGCATACTCCAATCTGTTGAGAAATGACACCACAAAGTTACAGTGTTGAAAGCACTCAACCCAACTCTTTTACTGCATCTCACTTCCTACTGATCCTCATTACCATCAGTTTTCTAGAATTTGAATGTTTATTTAACCTTTCTACAGCAAAGATCAGTATCTGTAACACTGCACCTCAGACTTGGGGGTGTTTTAGCTTGTCTGCTCCATGTTGTTTAAACTAAGATTGTTTAGATTATTGCTTCGTCCCAACAAAGCAATAATTTGGGACCACAGTGAGACTGAGAACAGGCATCCTCAGTCAGGATCCTGTGTCAGAACTGTGGAACTGAGATTTCAGTGACTGTATCAACAGTACCTTCCATGTTGGTCATCTTTATCTGTATCCATACCTTCCCTGCAGAAACAGAACAAAGCAACGCATCACAAATTCAGCAGGACTGGCAGAACTGTTATCCAACCACCATAAAGTCAGAATCAAGTATTCCTGCCACCTCTAAATCACAAATACAAAAACAGGAGTATAAAAGCATCAACCTGGAAGGACTAAGGAAGCTGTGTGGTTTTTGTAGCATTAAAACATTTTCTTAAATTAGTTGTGTCTCCTTCAGAACTCACTAAATGGCACAGTTTGATGTGTTTGACAGTAAAACATGCTGCAGTTCAAAGATATCATCTGTCACAAAAATGTTTTTTAGTTAACTACAGGAGAGGGAAAAAACCCAACCTTGTGCAGATACCTTTATGTTCTATAGCTCAGTTTGCCTTATAGTGGGTGATTTTGGGGTAGAAAATGGTAATACCCTAAACTAACACACCACTGGAGATGGCCAAATGCAAGGAGAGAATAAAAGTCTGTGTGAAACTAACAAGGCACACTGGAAATTAGCACAATTTCAGTGTAGATACATGGTTTGCTTTTGTTTCAACATGAAGAAAAGAAGTAAGGAGAGAGGCATGAAGAACAGAAATAACCCCCCTCATTACATTCAATATTGTAGCCACATGTGCACAACTAAGCAGGAGAGGAGAGTACAAGTTTTCATGGCTGCACTTGGTAGAAAAAGCTAAATGCTCATGACTACACATCTTTTTTTAGACAAAATAATAAGGAAGAGCATGTTTTGGTTTACATAAATCTGTACAACTCTTGCTCACATGGACATTGCTGGGCCTGCTCATTCTGGTTTAATTTCTACCTGTGAAATTTAGGTCTATGGAAGCAGAAGGCAGGGAAAAAACACTGGGCATCTTTTTCAAATGAAACCAATTACTAAAATATTTATACTTACTCAAAAGGAAAGCCATCGAGTCTGAAAAGAAAGAAAAATAAAGTACACCATATATAGGAAATAAGAACAATGTCTTACATTTTCTGCTGAAATTCTCAAGCTAATTCAGATTCTATTTGAAATGAAAAGCACAATGAAAACAGGACAATAGCAGTGAATGTTTTCTAAAGAAACAAGCTCGTTCAAATTAATCTACTTTCTGAAAGAGTAATTCTGCTTCTTAAGAAAAGAGAGCATAGTTCATTACACTTAATGTGAAAAACTAATAAAATAACTAACCTAAATTATGTTATGCAAATCATTGAGATATTGTTTCATCTTCAGAAAGGAAAGATCTGTGCTTTATGCGTGTTGTCCTTGTGGTTAGATAAATGGGATTTCAGAGGACTCTAAGGCCAGAAATAAAACATAAAAATAAAAATAAAGTATCCCAAGTTTCTCAGTTTCTGATTCTTGCCCAGCAGGACAGATGCACATTTTGCTTTAGTCTTAAGTCCCAAGCTGAACTTTATGCAGACTTTATGATATCACAAGGAAATTAAACAGAATTTCTACATGCAAACTCACTGCTGGCTTCACTTCAAGACTGTGAAGTGACCTGAAATCCCACTGAGCTTTACCATGATAAGAGGCTATGCTTTATAAAAGCCTTGTGAAAAAGTCTTCTCATCTCAGCCAATAACATACTAGTTATTCCTGTTCAACACTGGGCACGAGCCCTCTCAAAAATAAACACGGTCGCCTTTCATGGATTATTCACTGCACTCTTAGATCAATTGTTTTTGTGATTAGTTTTAAAATAATATTAATAATAATGCTAAACAGTTTCTTCATCTCCCAGCCTGCACACCTGAGCTATTGTCTTAGCCACTGACTGCTGATGCTCACAACTGAACAGCCCTTGTGACACCACCTTTAGCTCTGGATGTTGGTGTGTAAAGACCCCCAGACAGCCAAATCTAGAAGAGGCACAAGGTAAGTTATTAATGCAACAGGGTCGTTTATTTTCTCATCATGTCATCTTTCAATTGAAAGCATGAATCCCAAGCAAAATTCACTGTTCACAGTCCTGTGCATGAAGCCTTGGACAACTGCATTGGACCAGCCCTTGCTGCAGTGACAGCAGTAAGTTGGGCAGGGACTTTCCTGGAGCAGTTGCAGCAGAAAGAACTAAAAAGCTGCTGTGGAGAGCTGAAATTGCAGCTGATGACTCCTCTTGCTTGTACTCCAGAGGTGATCAAAGAACCACCCTAAACCACTGGTTCTGCCTCCCTTATTCCCTGGCTTCACTGGTACAGGAAGCATCAAACTGGGCACTTGGATAAT
This sequence comes from Haemorhous mexicanus, assembly GCF_027477595.1. NCBI lineage: Eukaryota > Metazoa > Chordata > Aves > Passeriformes > Fringillidae > Haemorhous > Haemorhous mexicanus. The sequence continues at coordinate 761,733 of NC_082346.1, forward strand.
TTATGGAATAAAATCATGAACAGGTAGCAGAAGTTGAACATTTAACATTTCTGGACGTTTGCCCATACATACACATATAAGGAGGGGTCAAGGTAGTCTCCCTTAAGTTCTGCTTTCCAAGAGGAATATTTAGTAGCCACCATTTACTTTGCAGCACAAAATGAACTATGGTATGATTATGTGATAAGTAGTGGTATGTAGTGTATGACTACAAAATAAGTAAACTTATTTTACTAAGGATTCAAGGAAACAGTTTTCACACATTTTAAAAAATGCACACAAAACCTAAAGGGCAGAATTATATCTTATAAGAACAAGCTGTCTTTTGGAAAAGAGGACTTGAGTAATGCCTCCTACCCAGAGGAGTAAAAACAGAGAAATCCTTTCTAGAGAAGAGGAAGTTGGTAGGACTGAGACTGTTCACTCAATTTTGTAGTAGTCAGTTCAACCAGAGGGACACATGTTCTTTTCAGGGAGACTAAAGGCAGTTCAGACAGGCATTTAAATATTTTGTGCCTAAGTTCTCCTAAAAAGAATCTAATTCTTAATTGTGATGCTCAGCATGGATTAAAAATTCTGCTCCTCCTTGTAAAAAGAGCTGCCAGCAATCCAAAGGCCCTCAGCAATCAAATCTGTGCTAAGTTACATAAAAATGGGCTCTGTGGCTGGATGAATGAATAATGGATGTGGCCACTCACAAGCTCCCCTGCAGCCACACTTGTACAGTCACAAGGCAGAGGAGGCTTGCACAGGCACTTGCACTAAGTAGGTTGCTCTTGCTGCTCCCAGTGCAGGAAACATTACAGGTCTGGGAGCCTGGCAAACTCTGCTGTGCCCTTCGCTGCTCTGCAACAGAGGTGGTGGCATTTCCTTCCACACTTGAGAACCACCACAAGACTAAACCAGCTGATTAAAAGAAAGACAGCTCTAACACCTCAAACCAGAGACTATTCAGATTCATATTCAAATGAGAGACCAAAATAGCTTCATCAGGTAAAGGCTAGCAGCACACTGACAGGAAGTAACTAAATAGGCAGAAAATAGGCGAAGAAAAGGAATTACTCCTAGTTTTGCTTCCACTTTTCAATAAATTCATTATCTTCACCTTCTGTTAGGCAGACATTGTACTTCCTCTGTAAATGGTCAATATATAATCAACCTGCACACAGTACATTTCATCAGTGCTAATTCCATTCCCCCACCAGCCACAAGTCTTTCTCCTCAGCCTTACCCCATTGGATAGCCCTCAATTCTAGCTGCACTGAGATAACAGCTCTATTATTATTATTATTATTAAAAAATGAACTTGGCTCTTAGTGCATGGTAGCTCTCTTCTCTATTAAAACCTTTAAAGCAGGTTGTAAAGAAGAGGTTATTTAGAAACTGCTATAAATATTTCTACAGTCTTCCCCACTGCATTGTTGTGTTACCACCTCCTTTTAGCAGTGCTAAATCAAGAGAAATCCAACTTACTGATAATCAGTTGAGCTTCCCTTTCTTTTCCTATTACAGTCCATTCCTGAAGTGCTAAGGGAACTGGAGATCAAGTCAGCAGGGTCTGGTGACATAAAGTCACTAATTGTAGAAGATATGTCCATCCTTTGGTCTGCCATTGGACTGTCTAACATTAGGGAAGAGATAAAAAACAACCCCCCAGCCAAAAAACACTGCATTAATACAAGCAGACACTTACATATTCTTAGCCAAAAAAGTTATCTGAAACTTAGCATTCTTAAAAACCTGTAACAATCAGTTTCTATTTTTCCCTCTTGCTGTAAAAATAACAGGTAATTTTTCCTTTTCCAGTTACTGCTGTTGGGAGTATTGCACACAAACCTTGACCATTCTCAAAACACATTTCGTAACACAATTGTTTTTAAAGATTTGTCAGAATGATCTTGGCTTACTCTTAAGTTACCTGGCCAGCCAATTGCTTCTTCCTAACAGGAATATTTCTGACAGGGAACACTTGTTTTAATGTGTCTCACATTTGAAGATCATAGAAGAGCTCACAAACTTTTCAAGTTCAATTTCCACTGAATAGAACATTTCCACAGATATAAACACCTCTGCACAGCAGACTCCACAAATAAAAAATATTATAACCCAATGGTGGTCAAAGAAGTCTAGTTAAAGGCACAAATTAATCTAATTGGCTTTTTAATCCTCTAGACTGCAAGTAATTCAAATCTTCACTATTTAATCCTCTAGACTGCAAATAATTACAATGCTGGAAGAAACCCTGTGAAAAGTTTCCTGCTAAATAGAATCAGCTGTGAAAGAGAAGAGGTTTTTACCTGAAGGCCTGTCTTGGAAGCCTAAATCCACTTGGGCAAAGATGATGATGCTCAGCCCAAAGCAGCTGATAACCTTAGAACTCTTCCATGCCTCATGTTCTGTTGGTCAAATACTTTCAAAACCTGAATGGGAGGAAAAACCAGCAAGCTTAAAAAACACCTTAAAAGCAATTAGTTTAGACACAGTTTACAAAAGCAATAGATGTTTCCAACTAGGAGATCAAATATTCATTTCCTTACAAAGTGTAGAAGCTTTATCCATCCAGCCAAAGGCTTAGCTATTGGGATGTGCCTCTCCAATGGTCCAAGCTTTGGGCAGAAGGAATCTCTGGCACCACCTCCTTTTGGGCCCTTTTTACCATGCTGGTCTTAGCACAACCCCCTCTGCTCACAGTGATCACAGGATGACAATCATCAGCACATCTGCTGCCAGATGCTGCCAAAATTGCTGTCCCAGAGCAAAGGACAGACTCACCCTTCAGTCCTGACTGCCTTACTCTAAGGGTGGTCCTAACTTTGGGCTTGGCTCACTGTTTTGTCTTCCACTGTAACAGCAGTTAGCATCTTTGAAGGACAGGGGTTAAACATGGTTTTATTCTGCAGGCTTCAAGTTTTATACAAAATGCACATCCCCTGCTGCAACTCAAGCCCCCAAATGTGTCTCCCAACTATACTACAAACACGTGGATGCCCTTCCCTTCCACACTGCTGTCACAAAACAAGTTTGTCAGCAAAATTTACTGCGGCAGATTTAGAAACTGTTTGACATTTTCCTCCTGCAAGGAAACTTGCAAAGTCCACTGGACACACAGTTTTCTGACTGATGCACCTGTGAACATCCTGACTGCCTTTCCAACCTGTGACAGCAGTAGAAGTGCCCAAGGACACAGAACAAGCAGCTCCCATGGCACCCTCAGAAGTTTACAAGCCAAACATCCTGTCAACATGATCACACTGTAACCAATTCTGCTGAAGCACGTATGTAGACATGGTATGAGTTATTAGCAAAAAAAGAAATCTAAAATTGCTTGTTATAATTTTCTTCAGCTCTGCCAGAACAGCAAATTCAGAATTTCACAAGCTTAAATTATCTAAATTCTGGTCCTGGCACTGTAAGGTCAGGCAAGTCATTGTCTTGGCACCACCAACTCCTGAAGGGAGGATCACTGCTGTTCCAGCAGCACAGCATCCAAACTGCTGCTGAGGGCTCCCTGTCCATCTCACCCAACAACTCCTCTCCTCCTTTCCCAAATAACCCAACCCCTCTTCCATTTCTGAGAACGTGTGGACATACTGCTAGAGGCACATTTAGAGGCCAGCTGGCACCAGAACTGACCAAAGCTAAATCAGTACAAATTTAAGTCAAACTATGAAATGCCATTGAATCCATAACCACATTTGCTTCATTCACACCCACACCTATTTGTAGGTCAGGCCCTATTTCTCCCTATTTTCCCAGCAGTCTGCTTTGTCTCTCTCAGCCCCAGCAGCCCAAGAGCCACAGACTCAGTGGTGTTACTGTGGTGGATGAGGCTGCTGCATCTCCATTTACCAGTAAAACCAGTCACTGGCTATTTATCTGTGCCCGGTTCAGACCCAAGCCCATTCTCCTCAGTCTCAGCTGATGTGCAGAAATTACAGCTAAACTTAGTGTGTTTGTGAGCACCTCTCTGTGTGAGGGTGCAGGCTGAACTCACATTTTACTGCATTAGGACACTTCATGGACCACCTATGATGACCTCAGACAGAAGGCTGGGATGAGCTGGAATGAACAAAGAAAAAAGGGGGTGGAGGAAAAAGGGTTTGTAAGTTTACCCCAGCCCTCTCTCTTTAAGAATGCCTGCAACAGTTCAGCATTTTAGCTTCAGAACCAGAACACTGCTCAAGTCACCATGCACTGATACAAAAACCAAATTGTTTTCATCTCAGACAAAAATTTCCTATCAGTTTTATAGGAAAAAAAAGAAAAATCAAGTATCCATTCAGCTATGCTATTTTATACCTGTCTATATTTGAGAGTTTCAAAGCAGCTATTTTAAGTGTCTTGAACATTTGAGCAGAAAAAAATACATAAAGAGCAGAATTCTCAATTTAATTTTCAGTCAGCCCTTTCTCGACCATGTCCCAAATGCTCACCCAGTCCTAACAATCACAGTCCAACATTTTTGCATTACAGGAGTTAAGAACTATGCATGTCTCTTGAAATGAGTTTTAAAGTTAAGAAGATGTCAACTCAATGATCAGAGCAAAAATCAGCATGCCCCACTAAATAGTGAACAGTTCAGAGAACTGTTTTTTCACAAGGCTTTCTTAAAATCCTAGGGAATTGAATATTTTCTGTCTTTTCAGCCTCCATCTGCTGGATTTTCAATGCCTAAAAAAATTTCTCTCTGAGGAGGACCACAAAAGTTACCCATATATTTAAGCAAAGTTCACATCTTCCATGTATGAGGCCAGACTTGTTGCCAAAGTACTCTAAGGACCTACTTGAAAAAAATGCCATGGGGTCTACTTCCTGATTGAATTCTCCTACAGAGGAGAATCAAATTGTATTTTGTCACTGTATCCATGACAGTTTGTCTCTACAGTCGTTTGGACTCCTTCCTTGGGATTCCCCTTCCTTGCATTTCCTCTCCCTCTGATCCCCTGGAACAAGGCTAATGAGACAGCAAAAATAAACCTTACTGTTCATCCCTTGGAAAAAAGGGAGATGACACGTGACCAGCTGAATCACGCAGCAAAGCTGATCACGAGTACACAACACCTCTGAGCAAATCAAGGTCACTGCTAAAGTAGGTCAGCTCCAGCAGCCAAGCCCCCACCGAGTCAGGACCTCTCTCCAGAAGCCCCAGCAGCCCTGGGTCCCCCAGGCAAGAGGCAGCCGTGCCCAAGGCACGCAGGGATTCATTCTGAAAGAACAGCAGTCCCTAACTTCATCAGCCACGAGCGCCTCGGACCGCAAAGCGCGGTTCCGCAGCGGCGGAGGAAAACCGTGGCGTGGTGTCCTGCAGAAGCCATTGAGAAGACACTCCTTGTCCCTGTGGGGAACGACTGAACCAAAGCAGCCCCAGAAAGGAAACCATCCACTTCCCTTCACAGCAGTAGTGCAGTGCTGGAGTCAAGGGTCACGGCCCAAGCTGGCACAAAACAGAAAAAGAGGTTCCTCATCTTCCCCAGCAGCTCTTTGCTGCTGCTGGCAGCTCCCAGCACACTTGCACTCAGTGCTGGGGAGATTTCAGCTCAGCAGCACGAGGATCCAGGTGTCCCCAGGCTGATCTCAAGATGCAGACCAGCATCCATGGGCTCAGTGCTGCAGAGCCTTTATTATGGAATACTCCATAGGAATCACAGGAAGATCTTTGAAGTAAAGCTGAGTAGTTCTCTTTGCCCTCAGGATTTAAGGAATACCTAAGTGAGAATATTTCCTACCTTCCCAACATATTGACAATGTTTGGTTTTAATGGCTCCCTAACACCATTTGCAAGTACCCTGCACTTCCAGAAGAAAAAAGCCCTGTGGCTTCCTCTCACATGCAGATGCATCCCACCACTCTCTCTGGTGCAAAGAAGGGATTTCACCCTGGTGTGTTTGCTGAGGTCACCCTTTTACCACTGAGTCCTCAGCATGCCCATCTGTTGGAATCCCAGATGCTGAGAATTTCAAACCTTCTGAGCTGAAAGGCACAGACCCACAAGAGAGCACTGCATTTGACCTGAGGCCATGGAGAAGGCTTCCAACATTGATTGATAGTACTGGGATTATGGGTGTGTAGTTGGTTAGAAGTGTGTGATATCACAGCATGGAAAACTTAAGAGTTTGGGATTTTAGAATATAGAAATAAATATGATGTTTGAGGGTGGAGGCAGGTTGTTGTTCTTCTTCCTTCTTCTTCATGGGTTGGGGTGATGTTTTGTAATTAGGCAGAAAAGTCTGCATTGCAGGCTTCCAGGGATCAGTTATTGGGTTAAAAGGGAAAATAATCTAGGTGTCAGCTCTTAATTGGACAGTTTAATCTTAAAAGACCTTGGAACAAGAGATAGTTGGCCATTTTGTGCCTTGCTGCAGAACTCATGGTTGTGAGGCTGTTTTACTGATAAGAAATAATAAACACCTGAGTCTGAACATGAACTATCATCTCAAGTGCCTTCAATCCAGGCCCAGAGAAACTGATACCCACCAGCCCCTGGCAGCCTGTGATTCACATCTGAGTTGTGGAACTCCTCCTGACATCAGCAGCTCATGTTTGGAGCCTGACCACACACCCAGAGCTGCTCCAGCCTCCTGCAGCCCCTCACCACAGGGCAGGGGGATGGCAGAGGCACAGCCCTCAGCTGCCCAAGAGACCCCCCTCTTCCAACAGCTGCTCCCCATCTTTCCTAAGCAAAAAGCAGCAGGCTGGAGGGAAGCAGCCCATGAATTTTAACCTGCCACAAAGCTACAAGTCAAGTAATTCTGACATGGAGGAGAAAAAGTCCCCAATAAACAGAAAAACTCCACCTGAGTTTCTCAGTAGATCCATCTGTCCAGGTACACTCCCACACCAAAAGCATCTGCTCATCAGCAGAGTCTGAGAAAAGGCAGAACAGGTCACATCATGGCATCACCTCACAGCCTTCCAGACCCTCTCAGTGCTGATGGAGACACACAACAATGCCTTTTATCTTGTTCACAGAACACTGAGACTCCCAGAGCACGAGGGCTCTGGATTCCTATCTCTCCTTGTTTATGAGGGAAAGTACCTTAATCTTTACTTCCAGCTGCTTTAACAAAGGACTCCTCATTGCCTCAAAACCAAGGATAAGTGCTAACTAAAATAACTTCCTCTTGCACAGGGGAGCTCAAAGCCAGACCCAGAACACAGAAGTGTGAGCAGCACTCAGTAAATGGGAAGGATCACTTCCCCCAGCCTGCTGGCAGCACAGCTGCTGACACAATCCTGGAGGCTCTTGGCCTTCTTTGCTGCAAGGGCACCCTTGGAGCCTCATGAACCATCAATATCTTTTCTGCCAAGCTCTTTTCCAGCTATTCAGTCCCCAGTCTGTACTGAGACATGGGGTTTTTCCTCTCCAGGTGCAGGACTTGGCATTTCTCTTTGCTAACTTCCTAAGGTTCTTTCTATGGTTTTTGGTGAGCCTTTTCTTGTGGAAACCCAGGACACCACAGGGAATATTTCTGTGTCTGCTCTGGGGTGCCCTGACCCCCAGGGCAGCTCTGACTCTGACCCTCATCCATGGAGAAAGTTTCCCAGATTTCAAGACAGACTGGAACCCACAAAAGTGTGAAATAGATTCTAGAGAGCAGTGTGGGTGTGTCACTGGGTGAGAAATGGAGGTTTTTGGGATTTTTAGTGTGTTGTGGATGGAAGCAAGATGGAGGGCACAGGGTGTGGTCCTGGGTTCCTTCTTCATGCTTCTTCTTCCTCCTTCTCCATGGGTTTGGGTGGAATTTGTACTTGGCAGAAAAGTCTGCACTGGGGCTCTGTGGGATCAGTCATTGGGGTAAAAGGGAAATAATCCAGGTCTCAGCTCTTAATTGGATAGTTGAGTCTTAAAAGCCCTTGGAACAAGAGATTGTTGGGCATTTTGTGCCTTCTGATGAAAAGCTGCGGAACTCCCAGCAGTGAGGCTGTTTTACTGATAGGAAACAATGAACACCTGAGTGTGAACATGAACTGCTGTCTCAAGTGCCTTCAGTCCAGACCAGAGAAACCACAACTGGGACCCCAGCAACTGGGAACCTCAGCATCTTCTCTGGTCTGTAGAGATCCCCCTGCTTGGTAGCACACTCATGTGGTGTCTCAGACACCCCTCCCAGGTTTGCACTTGTCTGCAGCTTTAAGTGTAAAGTTTCAGACAGCATGGAAGGAAAGGAAAACAGGCTGGTTCTGGAAAGAGAACCCAATAGAATTAAACAACCTCCAGAAATCCTAGCTCATGCTCTTTCCTCAGTGAAGCAGACAAATATGTGTTTCAAGGTGGTGTAGTCACGTGGGAATGCCTTGTGGATAGAAGTATGATCACCTTCAAAGCAGAAAAGGAAAAATGGATCAAAGCCAACCCATGTCACCTCCAGGAATCAAAACTGTTTAGACCAGCTGTGCTATGCATGAAGTATTTCCCTCCTTAAAGGGGACTGGGACATACCTGTAGTGATAGAGCTCGAGGTCTAGCTTAAAATTCTACAGAACAGCCACTGGAGACTTCATCAGAACCAGCATCCTGACTATGCAGCTGACCCTCAGCCACTGGAGATTCCATGTCCCCATGTCCCCTCACATCTCAGAAGTGTCTGCCTCTCTTCTCTACCTACCCACTGAATCCCAGCTGCAAGAGGGTTTCAACAAAGCCTGCCAGTTTGCAACCATTACTGAAAGCTTGATCTAGTGTAAGCTTCTCCTCAGCCAAGATTAGACCCTTTGAGCTCTTACTCTTTGAAGTGAGCTTATGCTGCCCTGTCTGCATGCTTCATTCTGGGCAGCCATCAAAAGGAAACATCACAAGGGAACTAATCAAGCCCTTGTGAAAAGGTGGTGATGCACACTCTTGGGAATCAGTACTAACACGCTGCTGCTACCAAAGGAATTTGGCCTGCCTCAGTAACCAATCTGCCAGCACATGCACTCCTCAGGCTCCAAGAAACTGCTTCCACAGGGAAGGCAGAAAGGGATCTGCCTTTCTTGGAAGGCTTGGAGGGATTCATGAAACCTCTACACGTGAAACCAACTGTAGCCTCTCTAGAGGCTACTGGAAGCAAGAGGTACTGGTCCTCACATTGGTGCTGGGTAGAGCTCCCAGGGCTGCAGGAGTTCCTGAGCTCAGCCCCAGCACACAGAATGAGACTGAACCAGCAGTGCAGGTGTCTCCATGGAAATCAGGAGCCACGGAATTCTGCCCCAGAGCTCTGCACACCCTGTGTGTTACTGGGTGCCTGGTGACATTTTCCAGACACACTGAGATCACCACAGATATTCTAGGAGCACATGTTCATGTTTCACCTCAAATGTCAACAGGGATACACTAAGGAGGGTTTTACCAGAAAAGTGTAGCTGCCACACAACACCTGTAAGCTAACAGCTGATCTCCTACAGAGTAAAAAAAGTTTCACTGAGAATTACACCCAGGTCTGTCTGTCAATGAAAGATCCACTCTCAATCAGCACACACCTCTGGATGCCTTAGAATTTCTACAGGTCCTGCTGTTCTAAAGCATCCAGGCTGATTTCACTGGAAAGGGATACAGCCATTATTCAATAAAACAGAATAAAAATCAGTCATCCTAAGAAATCCAGCTGCTAGTAGAAAAAGGACTGAGCCCAATACCAGAAGTGTTTTAGTTATTTAAACCCAAGACACCCAAGCCAACATACTTTAAAACAATGCTTCAAAAATGTTCCTCAGCACAGCACCCCAGAATTTCTGTAATCTAAGTTATGGAACAAAGTAACATTAAAAATAGGGTCCACTAATGTTAAATGTTGGTAAAGTAAGTTCACAAAATCTATGTTAGGATGTGATATTTAATATTTATTTATTCCAATCCTTCAGAAGATTTTGTGCATGTGTGAGAAAAAACAAGGTATTGTATTTTCAAGACTGGGGAGAATGAGAAGATTTAAAATTAAAAGACAACAGAAACTTTAACTGCTTTGGGCCAGTTATTTCAATCTGCTCATTGACATCAAAATCAATTGTTCTTCTAGTAATGACAGAGTTAAAAGAAACAGACCGAGGCACAACAAAATAAACTAACCCCCTCAATTACTACAATCTAAACTTAGCTGAAGTCCTGAGTTTCCAAGCCAGGTCCAGCCACTAATGTGTGAGGGACCTGCTGTTCCACAACCACAGCATGCAGCCCTTGCTCACCAGCCCTAAGCCAGCCAGGGGATTTGGAGAGGGTGGGAGGCAGAGCAGGGTGTGTGAAAGACAGGAAAATCCATCCTACCATGTGGGTAGATCAATTATCCAACATTAATGGGCTTCAAGGAAAAACCTCAGCAAAGTTGATTTCTTTAATAGCTTATGTACTTCCAGCATGCTTTGATCAGAAACACACACCCAAACCCACAAAACCACAAAAACCTTCTCAGCTGAGGAGGCAGTGGTCCTGTGAAGTCTCCCACGTTGTGCACATTACTTCTGATCTGTCAACAACAGAAGATTCCCTGTAGAGTCGACTTCAAAGCCAAACTTTTTGGATTAGAAATGTCTCTGTAAGAGGACTGTACACAACCTGGACTGACATTTCTGGAGCAGGAGCAGCACACAAGATAACAAGTTGGTAAGCTACTTAACTCACTCCCCATGTTATACAAACAAGGGGAATTTACAGGCAGTGCCTCCCCATGGCTGGGAACAGCTCCTTTTTGCACTTGCAGTCCAAAAGATGCAGCTTTTTGTTTCAAGATTTCTCCAACTCCTAAATATGAGCACCAGTTTACAGCAGACAGATGTTTTAGACACAGGCCTTAAAGACTTTAATTAGCCAAAGAGAACAAGTAAGTTTTATATTGTTTAAATGCACATCTTCTAATCTAGAGATGATGAATAAAGCCCAGCTGTACACTGGAAGTATTATTATGACTGTGATATGATCTGGGCAACTTTAATTTCCTTACTGCAGCTCAGTGAAGCTCGTGGATCCTCACGACCCAGCGAATATTCCTCCTGTAGCTCATAATCTCAAAAGTTGTCTTTCAGTGGCAGGAAGGCAAAATCCTCTGGGAAGTTGAAAGAAATGTGTCTTTAAAATGAATCAGCAGCCTAGCAAAAACACTTCCTCCTTTGGGTCAAAAGTAGGATTTTACCCTGTGACCAGTGACTTGGCACACCATGGAAACCCTTCCAGAGCTTCTTCCTCAAGCTCAGAACTACTGCTTGTACTTTAACATTTCAAGTGAGCACAAGCTTTAACTCAAGTCATCTTCTCACTGGCACTGCACTATCTTAGTACTCCATTAGTTCTCCAGCTTCCAGCCACCAAGTCCTTCTGGGCACTGGTCAGGGCCTCATTTTCTTCCCTCCTCTTACTGCAGCACTGTAGGCACCCAAACCAGACAGTACATTCAAGCCATGGCATGAATAATACTACCCAAGTAATATTTTCTCACTTGACTTTTAAAGTTTAAGCATTAGGGGAAGTTAGCCATTTTTCAGCTGAATAGATTAAACCACTACTCACTTCTTTCAGCCTCTGAAGTGCATCTATTAAGGTGAAAATCCTAGTTTTCTTTTGAGTTGAACCACCTGGTCCAAATACTTTTAAAGATATTGCACAGAGCTGTTTTCCAGTCCTATTATTACTACAACAAACCCAAACACACTTGGCATGTGCCAGACCTTTCATTCAGAAATCTACTGCCAAACTGCAGCTAAACACTTTGTATCTTCAGGGAACAAAGCATTGGAGCAAGAGGGCAAAAATATCACCAGAAGGAGCAAAGACAGGTGGTTCTATTTATAGCTGAGACTTTCATTTCCAGTTTTTGCACATTCCCTCTGGTCCTGCTGGATCTCATCTCTGGCTGGAAGAAGCCACCCCTGCTCTCAGCACTCTGCCAGCCTGACAAAGCAAAGCCAACAGGCTGTCACTTTCCCTTCCATCCTAAAGCAAGCCCTGGGAAAAGGAAGAAGCTCTCAGCCTGCCTGGAACCAAGCTGGGGTATTCCTCACTCTGGCTGCCTCTCCACCATTTCCTCTAGCTCCCATATCCTCCACAGGCTCATTTTTCCCCACTGGTTTCTTACAAGCTCTTTTTTACTTCACACAAAACCAGCTGTCAAACACAAATGCATCACGTCCATGTGAACATACACATTCCTTCCTTCAGACTATCTCAGAGGCTCAACTTAATTTCTGTTCTCCTGCACTACCAGTGCTTTTTTGGATAAGAGGGCATCACAGCTTTTCATTAAGTGTACAAGTCAGAATCTGGTTAAAAAAAAAGAAAGATCCAGAGAACGTACAATGGTGGCATAACTACTGTCTACATTAAAGTTTGTGTGGAAACAGAAATTTGCAACTCTACAATTATTGACAAATTTCCAGTGTTTAGAAAATTTCTCCCCACACATGCACCTGCAATTGGAGTCCCAGTGTTGGTGGAGCAACAATAAACACTGACATAAATCAGCTCAGCAGCTTCCTTTCCTAAGTCACACTCTTTGCCAGTCAAATCCAAATCAAACAGTGAAACCCTGACACTGCAACAACTTAGCACTTTCTTAACTGTTCTATGGAAAACACCTAAAGAAACACCATTTAAAACAGATACACGTGTCATTTTCAGGTCTTGGTTAATGCTCCAGCGTGGGAAATAGATTTGTAAGTAAACTGGCAAAAAATGTAATTAGGAAATGGTTGGCTTCTCATTGTAATGTGTGAATTATAACATGTGCATTGTCTCATGCTTCTCAGGAGACTGAAAATGGAATAAAGATTTTTAAAACACCTCTCAGTTTTCCCATCTCTGGGTCAGAAAAGAACATAATCTGACACTCCAGAGGTAACACCATCACCCATACCTGAAACCCAGGTATTTGAAGGAGGGATTTGCTGCTAAGGCTGAGGAAGGCAGCCTTTCCAAGCCATGACAGCTCCCACTGGGCATTATCCCACACTCTGCCCTTTGCAGAGAGCCACACAAAGCAGCTGGAAGTGCAGCCACGAGAACACTGAGAAGTAGGGCAAGCTCCCAAGGCCCCCCGGGCCAGCACTAATATTGACACAGCACATTAGGAGCAGAATTGCTGCTGCTGACAACTCCCTGTCCAGCCAGAGCAGTGCTCAGGACTGCTATGGAACAAGGCATGGGATGGCAGGGCAGGAAAACCACAATGCCAACCCGAAGAAATCCCTCAGCAGGACATCAAAGGCAAAGGTAGATGTCTCATTGCACCCCGTACTGAACACTTCAGTGAATGCTCTTGGCTTCTACTGCAGCACTAGCTACTTTTCATGCTTCCTTCTCTCTTCCTTGGATAAAATGGAATGTCTGTGCAACTGACACATGTTTAAGGTGAGCCCCAGACAGTGTGAACCTCACTAAAACCAGCATTTTGAGCAGTTTTGCTTTGGAGGGTTTGTAGTTACAGCATTCAAAGTAAGACTTGATGGAGCAAATCAAGTGATAGTTTAGGGGAAAGGCATCAGAATACGGCTTGGAAAAAGTTGTATTTGTCTAGCTGAGGATAAGCACCAGGTACTGCTGTAAACCTCACAGCAAAGTTTCACAGAACAGCTGATAGAACACCTTAGTGCCAAAGGGATGGCTTTACTTCCTTTCTTCAGTCCCTTATCACTCTTCCCCCAGATTTCCCCTCCAGTACTCCAGCAGAGACTTGTATGAAATCCTCAGAGCCTGCATGGCCAGTGTGTTGAATTCATCAGGCTGAACAATACCTTGAGAGAAAGCACAGTCTTCTGGGGGCTCAGAAATCTCCAGTGCCTTGCTGAAAGGTCAGATGGTACCCAGAAGCAGCTCCAAGCAAGGGGAGGAGACGTGCCAGAGAAGGGGAAGGGAAGAAATGTCCCATCCAGCTACAGTAAGCAGTTAAAATATCCTTGTTACAGCCTTTCTGCACTTTCAAGATATTTTCAGCACTCCCACAGGATTTGTTTTCGACACACAAATCCCTCCTTGGTTTGAGCAAGACAAGGTGTGCTGAAACCTTTCCACTGATCCACATCTGCACTGTGACATTTTCTCTGCTCTTTTGTGAATGGCAAGTTATTAATATACAGAGAGAGTAGAGGAGTATTTCCATCCACTCTGCAGTCACTGCTGCAGTGGGAGTATAAGCTTGATTTTCTTGAGAAAGGCCTACAGCAATAGGACAGCCCTTCAGAGAAATGGCTGATACAACATATTCCTTTTTTGTGCCTCTGTACATTCACACTGATGTTGAGAACCACCACATTTCCAAACCTGTGACATTCAGCAGCCAGAGATCCAGCTGGATACAAGCCTCAGACTTGCATTTTCCAGACAGGCTTTTAAATCCATGATTTCTAATTTAAATCAACAGTCAAGTTTGAATGCATCCTTTTACATTACAACTGAAACTGAAGAAGTTTTAAAATTGCTGCTGTATTTGGAACAAAGACTCAAGTTCCCAAATCATGACAGCCTTTAGAAAGGCAGAGGAATGGTCAGGGAACACCAGCAGTTCACTTCATGGGATCCTTATTGCTATGCAGACATCTCAACCATTACAAAAATTAAAAATAACAGAAATGCAAGTTGGGAAGAACAGCGTGCAATAGACACACACATACAAAACCCCCAAGAGATAAAAAAATCCTGCTAAGACCAAACAAAGGCAATCGAGGAAGAAAACCTGTTAGAAAAAACCCAACACAACAAATCACAGCCAACCCAAAAATGGACTCTTCATAAAACTGAAGGCTGCACACTTGATTTTTTTTTTTAAATGATTTCTCATCCTTGACTCAAAGATCCATCCACACAACAACCTCCTTCCCCACCTAATCAAGAAGGGATGCAACACAGAGCAAAGACACATCTGACTAACAGTTGCAACCAGAAGTTTCTCCAACGCATTGTTTTAATTCCAAATGAGAACACTGCACCACCTACGCAGTCTGATCCCAATGGACCTAGGGAGGATCACTAGACAGTTCACATTCCTTCTCAAAAAAGCTTAAGTAGGTTTAGATGATTTTATTTCTGCAAGTAGCAGACTTGTGCCAAAGATTAATAATGCAGTCCCTTAGTTACTGCTTACAAATGCTCGTAATTATTTACAGCTCCTGAACACAGGATGCCTTGGATATCATCCAACAAATCCCCAGCAATTAAATTTATTAGAAAATGGAAAACTTTCTTCTTTCACTCAGTAGAACAATAGAGGCAATGAGTTCTGCTTAAGGAACAATGAAATAAACTGGTCCTCTTCAGCTTAGAAAACTGGCAGGACCAAGATCTACAAACTCCTCAAACAAAGCCTGGCTGACAGGCTCAAAACAACACAGCCCTTCACACCAGGTGCAAAGGCTGTGGAAACTCTCTGCCAGGCACCAAGAGGCCCAGGAGCTCCTGTGGTCTGTGTGGTTTGCACAGAGAGGTAGGACCAGCTCATGGAAAGGGATTCTGCTGAGGGTTACCACCACTGAGAAGTCCCTGAGCTGAAAATAACTGCGAGCCCTAATCCCACTCTCACCAGGAACAGCTCACAGCCCTGCTGGAGACACAACTCTACAGCAACCAGGTCTTCTGCATGGCACACAGTGGTCCCTCTTGCCTTCATTTGTTATCAGTAAAAGAACACTACCTCCATTTCTGAGTTTTCAGAGAAACTTCTATTTAAAGTATGATATACATGGCATACCGACAGTGTGAAATATACAACATCCTCAAAAAACCCTTCCAGGTCAACTGTGTTTTAAGTTCCCTCACCTGCAGTTATCATCCTACCAGCACTCAGCACCAGGTGGAACATTTGAACAGAATCAGTAGACATTATGAGTTTAGCAAAGCAGTTTGTAAAAGCTTAGCTTATCAGGAGAATCCCAGGCTAATACAGGAAGCCAGGTTTACATGCTCAGTGTCTGCTTTCCTAAATGGAATCTCAAATCCAGTTTTAACAGCTGAAGCCCTCGGCAGCAGCCAAAACCAACAGCACTGAGCAAGGAACCCCACAAAAGTCAGCAGGCACAAACCACCCAAACCAACACAGAATGGAAGGCCTGACCTCACCTAGCCAAGCACTTCAGTGCATGCACACTGCCCCACTCACCTCCAACCTCTCCTGCAGTGCCAGATCTTTCCTATCACTAAGTAAAACTCTTAATCTCTTTTTAAAACAGGCCAAAGAGCCACTAAAGCAGGCAAACTGTTACTGATCATGGGATCATTAAGGTTGAAAAAGACCTCCAAGATCATCAGGCCCAACCTTTGACCTTTGACTACACACGGGGAAAAACCCAAGCAGACAAAAAAGAAACAGAACAGAAAAGAATCACATATTTCAAAGGATCATGGACTAAACAATAGATACAAAGAGTTCTGGCTTTTTTTAACAGTCCTGCTTTTCTGAAATGCTCACTTCCATCTCATGCACTATTGTGCCCTGACTTTAATAGAGAAATACATACACTTTTTGTATGTATGTTTTCTTCAGTCACTCATCTGGTGCTCAACTGAAATGCTTTTTTAATCTGTTCAAGTCCCTTCGGCTCTCTTCAAAGGTTCTGTCTTCTCTTCCACATGCATTGAATTTATTTGTTGTCCCTAAAGGTACAAGCTTAAATTTATATTCTCTAAATTCTGAAGTAACTGACTAAACACAAAATATTTACCCTGAGCAACTTAACTGACAAATGTAATGGCAATTTCATTACCTGCATGATGTTAAATCACTCCATCTTTGTTTTCCTAAATATGAATATCAGCTCCTCAGGTTTCTGTCCCGCTTTTGTCTCCCTCCAGTATCAGTGCTCAAAATTTCACCTTATAGCAAATCGCTGGTATTAATATTCTGTCACTGGTATTGATATTCTTATTCCAAAATAAAAAAGTGTTATATTTTGATCCATTTAATTATTAAGATTACAGACCAAAAGTGGTGGTTGCTTTGCATTTTAGTTTTGCTGAACAAAACTCATGGGTATTACATTTTACATATGCTTTAGAGAATAACAACATGAGAACCCCCTGCAGTATTTTTAACCTTTTGACTTGTTTTGCTGCAGGAGTCTCTGTAGCCCCCCCTTCTCCCTCCTCCAGGTCTCTCTGGCCCTCCCTGTCCTGCTCAGCCTGGTAAAAGCTGTATGTCCTTGCACTTCCTTCTACTCAAACACAGAGTACAGATAAGCAGGCAAGTTTTATCTCCACACTGATACCAGATTCATTCATATCTGTTCCCTTGTACAGTCCTGTGTTCTGCTCTCCTCTGCTGCAACAGGAGGCAACCTCATCTACTATTTTATAGGACACGCTGATATGCTGCAATTCAGGTCAAAGTTTATGTTACAAAGATATCCTGGAAGAACTGATGTGCTGTAAGAATCCCTTACCCGCCTCCCACCTTTTCTGTTCTGAAGCTCAGTTCTCCTTGCTCTTAACTTCCAAGTTTTCTAGCCTGAATTTCACCAAGTCGCCTATCTGCTATTAAACCTCATTTCATTTTCTCCTACCAGATAACGTTATCAGCTCATTGACTGCAGGATTAATGCAGTGAATTGCTTTTTCCTCCTTTAAGAGAGTTTAGTTGTGTTCCTTTCATCTGACACTCTAAATTTATGTTTGCAAAACAGTTCATTCCTTGAACTCCTTTCAGTTTTCTATTCACACTTTATCAAGTCTGAGAAAGTATTAAAGCCATGACATAATTAACATCCTACATAGATCAACCTACCTTTGAGTCCAGCTTGATATCCTTGTTTACCAAGGCACGGATTCTTTTGTGCACCTCTCTAATGTTGCCCTGGGAACTGCCAGTCAATAAAGTCCTTCCACCCTCAGTCACTTCCTCTTGGAAGTGTGACATACAGAACAGGACTCAGCTGCTAGTTAGAAAGGGCACATGTATTTCTCAAGCAAGCCAAGTGGAAATTGCCAGAATCAATGCTACTGACTAATCCTTACTCAGCTCACACACAGTAACCATGAATCAGTCCGACAGTTTATTTAATACAGGGCTAGGTGGGTTTATACAGTGCAGCACACTCCTCTTTGGGAGATTCAGAAGACAGAATTCACACTATTTCATTAGTTGAGAAGTTGAAAAATCTAACCTTTAACCCTTTCTGACTGCTAGAGCTTTTAACCTCCTGGCTTCAGCATTCAGCTGGGTACTCCCGAACAGCACGGGCGCTTACCTAACCCCACACTGAACTGCTCAGAGATACAAAATAGATGAAACCTAATCTTGCAAAGAAGTAATTTTTTCAAAAGCTACAAGTCTGAGTAATGACAGTTTGGTGATTCAGAAGTCAAACAGATACCAGCACTGTACAATGGAAGAGAGAGACAATGAGCTCACCAGCGAGTGTCCATTTAACTTCCCTTGCAAACACACACCTCAGTGTGGGAGCACACAGGTCAACTCTCAAAGGCAGATTGCAGCTCAAGGAGCCCTACAAAGCCTCCAGGGTAATAGAAGCATTCAAGAAACACTCTGAAATGTATTTATTTTGTTTGTGAGCTGCTGCTTTGGATAGATTTGCTCCTTTTGTAGAAGGCTGTTTATTCAACACCCAAGCAAAATCCATCTCCCACCAACAGCAGAACAGTCAAGAAAGAACCTGGATGAATGTTGCTCCAGTTAGGATCAAGAAACACTGCTCTGGGTTGGGGTGGCACATGGAACAGTCAAATCTAACTGCACTGAGCAGTGGGAATGTGAAAACGATGAAGATAAAAGCAGAGCACAACACAAGGAGCCACCAGGAACAAAGTGACCAGCCCTTTGAAGGGTGGAAAACAAGGAAAAGCTCGCATGTGGAAATGATTGGGATGAGTCCACTTCTGGAAGGATGTGTGGAAAATACAGAACTGCACCGTGAGGGATGATTGAAGAGGAACTCACCCGCTGCTGCCAAACAAAGACTCAGCCAAATTCCGTCACAGGGAGGAGTTACAGGGGATGTGCTCGGGTGCATTTGGAGGTGAAAATCTAACCCTTCACTGCAGCATGCAATGAGGTTCGCTACGGAGGGCAATCAAAGTTAGCTGCACTTATCCCTCATGTTCCTCCTTCAAGCTAGTCCATCAAGGGTCTTCCAGGTGTTGAAAGGGCAGGGAAGTTTCTTTTTCTGCTTCCTGAAAGTCTTTGAAATCCACTTGCCAGCCACTCCTCCAGGCAAACCTGAGAGCCTGCCCCGGTGTTATTCTGTGACCAGGTTGCCAACACAGCATCACTCCAAAACATCGTCACCGCCACAGAACACGCACGAAAGAGCAAACAAAGAGCTCACAGAACTGAGACAAAAGGACAGGGAGCCACACACGGGCAATTCCAAGGGTGAATTCCTGAGTGCCTGTGTCTGTAAATAAAGTCAGAGGCCAGCTAAGATACCAGTTACCAGGCTTTCCAAAGTCACCACACAAAATTCAACAGAAAAATGGAAAAATAGGTTCCATGGACAAGTAACAGAAGGCAGTACTTTTCCAGGTTTGTCAGGGGACACCATGGTTCCAGTGGGTTTGGGGCTACAGGAAAATAGCAAGCCACAGAAATATCCTAAAAGTAGAGGACGAGTCGGACGAGCGACCAAATATTTGTTTTAAAAAATAAGAAGTATGCATCCGAAATGTGTGCCAAAGAAAGCAGATTACACAAGTGTTACAGCACACCATGAATGAATCCATGGAGGCTTAAGCACTTGCCTGAGCGAATCCTGCTCTAAAAGGCATGTTCATTTTGTCTAAAAAGCAGCAAGACCTCTGTAACACTAATTTAAGCACTTAAAGGAACGTTAGGAATCTTAAAATATTGAATAATGATCATCAATATGCTACAACACTACCTGGGTCTCTAATGAGGGACCAATAGGGCACTTTTTGCTCACTTTTTTGTTACATGGAAGACTTTTTTTTTTTTTGTTCTGCTTCTTTCCAAGGTGTGAAAGGATTTGCTCTTTATTAGCGTTCATATGCTCTAGGGAAAAAATAACTAAAATCACTTCAAGTAGAAGGCATGAATTATCCTGTTATCTGCTGAGTTAAACTTTGTCTTACGTTCCATTTATGTTCCAAATGAAGTTCAAAATTTTCAGTAAAGCTCTTTAATAAGGGCACATTACAGTCTTAGAGAGCGTTTCATGCCACTGAACACAAGAACAACTCTCCTGAACAGCTATTTGATAAGAACATCAAGAACAAACTATGGTGCCAATATTTCTCTGAATGGAAGCCTGGGTAAGTTTTAGAAAGCTTTGCTTCTTGAAAACAGAATATTTAAACCAACTGGCAGCAAGATGAGATCTATGCCAAGTTTGAGAATCATTCTTAACAGCAATTTTAAAATTTTTTTTTGCACAGACATGTCCCCTCCTCAAAGGCAGCAGAGGTGTGCACAATTAATGGAGTTCAAACCATGTATTGTCTTGAAAAAAAATCTTCTTCCCCTCAGTCTCTTTCCTATATTCCACTTCCTCCAGACTTCCTGGCAAGTTTAACAGGAGACATTGCTGGGTCTCTGCCAATTTTACATAAATTATCAGTTTGACAACAACTTGGACATGGAAGTGTTCAGCTCTGGCAAAGTCAGGTGACGGTGGTGAATGAGCTCCTGAGAGATTTGTGTATCTGAAACACTTCTATATTTGTCCATCTGGAAACCCAGAGGCACTTGGGCCAGAGAGGGGAAAGGGAGAAGAGTCAGAGGTCTGCCTCAGTTACTCTTCCTTGTTATAAAAGAGAAATTTTTTAAAATGGCACAATAAATACTGAAAAGCTCCCCTGTACACTCCAGAGATGAAAGTAAGAAGTTGTTTTGTTTTTTGTTTTTTTTTCTGGCTTCTGGGTTTCAGTGCCAAAGCCAGATTTTTTTCATCAAGTTTTTATGTAGATTTATGAAAGAAGTGACCCAACACAGCTTAATCCAAAAATACTCTTGTCACAAAGTCTCTTCTTCCACATGAAGGTTGCAGTGTAACACATTTAAAACAGCACTCTTCACACTTCCTGCCTCTCCCACCTCTCCTTCAGGAATACTCACTTTGTGAGCTGTTTCCTAACCCACAAAAGCAGAAGTGTTTATGAAGCCACAAGTTGTATGGCATCAGCAATCACAAAGCACTCTTCTGGGGCAAATACTCAGCTCTGAGACCCAGCAGATTCCCCAGGCCCCAACATAAATGGCACCACAGAGCAGAGGGACAGGATACACGGATGGAAATTCTCAGCCAGCAAGGGCTTGGAGCACGGATGGAGGCTACCCTGTCCAGGGCAACCCAGTTCCAGTGCTCATCAAAACTGCTGTCCAAAGCCATCCAGCTGTCCACAGATGAGGCAAAGGACTCATGTGTCATTGTAAACCAAACTGCTGGGCACCAAACCCAGCATTTTCTCCTGTCGAGGTACCAGAGCAGAGCCCTGGTGATCCTGCCCTGAACATGTTCCTTGAAAACCTGCAAAAATCCATCAGTCAGAGCAGAACTCTTGGGAGGAGCACACAGGGAAAGGACAGTCAGGAAAGCTGCACAATGGCATCAGCTGTATCACACTGTTAAAATTTGCTCTAAAATGGTGAGTTGATAATCCCCACCAGAAATGGGAATGTAGAAACAATTTCTCCAATAGCTGACTGCAGAAATCTTCTCCTCTGCTGGGCTTTTTTCTCTCCTCATCATCCCATTCTTGACAATGACAAAAGCATTTGAGTAAGACAAATAAAGAGCCACTCCAGCTAAGAAAATAGAGTAGGCATTTGCTATGGAAGAGTCTCATGGTCAAGTCAGATAAATGAGGACAGGAATTACCTCATTCAACAAATAATGCCAAGTACAGTAATTGAGATCTCATAATTGCCAGCTGGGATATCTTAAACAGACTGAACTAGATTTTAAAATGCTGTAATAGGGAAATACCCATCTTTCTTCAGACTGTCTGTTGGCCAGACAAGCTGACCAAGCTGCACATGTCTCAGAGGGAGAAAAATGTATTTACATAAAAGTCCTAAAATTTCTAACAGAAGTGAAACAGAAAATCCCAACATGAACCCAAACTAGCATGAACTCTTGATCTGTCTTTCTGCTTAAAATAGGAGTATCCAATTGCTGGCCTTGTATTTCTAAAGCACAAATAACTTCTAGCACTTCTAGAATTTGGACCCAAACTGCATAAAAAGCATTTGTCAACATTTTGAACAGATTGTCCTTTAATTACAGCACATTTCCAGCAATTCTAATGTTTTATATGACAAGCCTCTCTAAGAAGTCACTGAACCTGACTTGACAGGTTTCTAAAATAAATTACAATATTCAGAGGCTGGTTTGGTTGTTGCAGTGAAAATATCTTTTAAAATAAGAAAAACATACAGAAGAAACTCTATAAAATCAGGAAGAAAACACTATTTGTAATAGAAACTTCCAAGCCATGGATTAAAAACACAGTAAAATGTTACTCTAGGGCAGCAAATTTACCTAATATTGTGGGACTTTATCAGATTGATAAGGAAAAAAAGCTATTCCAGGTACCAGAGCTTTCTGGTCACAAATATATGTAAATTTCATAAGATCACAAATACATGTAAACTTCTGGATTTATGAATTTGGGCCATGTCCTGACTATAACACAAAAATATTCTGAAGTACGTTGAGGGCACAGTGTTGATACTGACTTTTTTCCATTAACTCACTGAATTAATTTCATCAATAAAAAAAACCAATTTGCAAATGCCAAAATTACATGAAATGCCTTGGCAGCAACACACATTGGGAAAGGAAACACAGGAATAAATGGGCCTCCTGTTTCTTAGTCAACAATTCTAGAACTTCAAACTGGAAACTGCAAACCTGGTCAAGACCAGGTTAAAAACATTAAAACCTCCAAAACAAACATCTGATTTTTTTTTTTTTTTTTGCAATCTATTCTAAACCACAGATTCTATCACTGAAAAATGACCAGGCCATTCAAGTCTATGGGCAAAATAAATATTATTTTCCAAGGTTATAGGAAAACTAATAAGCCAGGAGCCAAAGTGCAGCACAAAGCCCAAAACTCAAGGAGATTTAAAATACAATTATCAGAGGTCCTTGAATGAAAGATAAAAATATCAGTGGCACTCAAACCAAAGCCAACTTGCTGCCACTCTCAAAGACTACAATGCATATTTACAACATAAGGGACGAAAGTTTTGATATTTTAATAGATCATTTTACTTCAAATTGGAACTGAACTCCTAAATTTTGTAATGTTCCAAGAAAAATCCACAGATGACAAAGAAATCCATTCACAACAAGTTAAGGAAAAGAAAACCCAACCAACCAGTTCAAGGAATCTATAAAATAACAGCTTTGAAGACAGAAAAAACATTCTTACAAAAGGAAAAAAAAAGGGAAAAAAGTTAAAGTGAAAGTTTATTAGCTTTTTTCCCCCCTGTTTTTTCTAGGAAGTAACTTTTCCTTCTCACTTCACTTGATAAATATTCTGCAATACCGCATTATTTAAAAATTTCTACCAGTCTTTTTGATTTTGTCCATTTTGGCCAGGCAAATTATAAAAGATAAAGGCACTTTAAGGAAGTTTCCAAGATAAAAAGAACTTGAGATCAAGAATAATAGTGATTTCTGAGTTCTCTGGTAGTCTTATTTCATTTACCCTTGAAATACTGCATCAATCCCAAATGGATAATAAAAATTTGAGTTTTCTGAGTAGTCCTGTATCAAGAATACATCCAATCTTTAAAATACATGGATTCCATTCACTTATTTTTCAGCTGACACTCAAAGGAATTAAGGAAAAAGCTGCAATTGAATGAGCACCTAAGAATTGCTATAAAGTACCTCCCTGGGAAAGTGATTTCAGAGACATGGTGCCAAAAGATGCTGCCCAGGAATCACCAAACATCCTTCCCAGTGCTGCAGCAGCTGTCCAGGGGAAGATGGATTTCCATCCCAGCCACACAGGGAACAAGTGGTAAGGATTCAGCAACGTGTCTGCTGCACTAAACTGCCTTGTACCTGTGGAAAACAGAGCCCACCAACATCTGCAAGGAAAAACTCAGCCAAAACCACCCCAGAAACTACAACCATCTGCCTCAGCTGCTTGGCCTCATGAATGGGGCCCTTGAAAGTCAGCAGAAAACGTCAGCACCTTGGGCCCCTGGCGTGTGAGCTCTCCCCTCCAAAGTGCTGCCAAGGAGATCTGCTCTCTGAGCAGCCTACTGGCACCATTCCTGCCAGGGCCAGCCTAGTAAACTCCAGCACAGCTCCAGCACAGGGCCACGAGCTGCTCTGACATCAGCAGCTGACCCAGAAGTGCATCTGACACAGCAGACCTTGAATAACAGCTTCTCAAATGGCAGCAGACTGAAAAGGTTACAAATTCTCAATGTGCTGCCTAAGAAATACCTTTTTGCAACTGCAAAGGAGAAAGTGTGACCTGAACAGAGAGGGAAGAAAGACAAATCCTTGCAGGCATGGGTCCTCAAACAAGCCTGTACTTTACTCAAGAAGAACCCACTATCAGGCAGCTCTTGAATCAAAATAAACTATAAACCAGGAACCAGAGCATCAGCTAAAATAAATTTGAAATAATACCAAACACAACAGAAACTATCAATCATTTCTGGGGCAAAGACTGAAATGTCAGACTATTTTTTTAGGTAATTAATATTCTGGACTAACAAAGCCTGAAGATGCTGTTTTGATCTGCGTTCTTCTGCAGAATGGATTAAAAAAGAAATTACATTTCTCAACATCTGGTGAAAGATCAGGTTTCCAAGGAGATGAAGTCTGGGCCTTGGATAAGTAGCCTTACTGCATATTTCCAACAAATTGAGGTAAAAAAGGCAGGTGCCATATGCAGTTAATGGCAGTGAGCTACCTTGATACCCACTCCATTCAATGTGCAGCTGAATTCAACAGACATCACAGGTTATCTGACAATGTTCAGAGTCATTAAATACTAATAAAACCAATTGGATAATCACAACTGAGATTTCTTCCTCACACAAAAAAATCCTCAAAACTTAAACAGGCTTTCTAAACAACCCAATACACAAACTCTTTGGGAGAAAAGCCTTCTGATTTTTTAAGTGCATAATTTTTCTGCTTCAATGTCTTGAGTTTTAGCTAAGAAACACCTGAGCACCAGTCTGGATTTGATGTGACTAAAGCTGGAACACATTTCCTACTGCAGTGCAAGACCACCATACCCATATAGATACACACACCCAGAGGCAGAGCACTCCTTTGCTTCACCCATCATCAATCTACTGCCCAAAATCTACCTACAGTGACTCTTAGAGACACTGAAAGCTTTTTCACCAGCTTTGAAAATGCCATCAACCACCTCATTTGCATCTTCAAGCACCTCCAAAACACAGACTGTAATTTCTGTGGGCTCATCGAGCAGAACGCTCAAAAACCAAATTTCAAAAGTTGGTAACTGAGTTCCAGTCAGCGACTGCATTTATCAAAATCAATTATTTCAGGCTGAAGCTCTCAAAATATGATGACAGCCAAAAATTAAAGTTTCAAAACATGTTTACTGTACTGAAGTAAATAGAGAAAGCTTAAATATTGCATTCTGTAAACTTAGTGAGAACCAAAAAGCTACACAAGATTAAAAATACCTAGTTTTTTTGGGCTTCTCTCTGCAGTCATTTGCACATGATATGCCTTTATACAGCTTTTATTGAAGACAACTAACTTCAGAGAACTTCCTAACACTTGGGGATACAAGCAGCTGCCTTTTACTACTCTTCTGCCCTTTTTTAGAAACAGAACTATGAACAAAACTAAGGCTAAAGGCTAAGAATGGAAAGCACGCAGGTTACAGAACTGAAAGTCACTACAGGATGCAGCAAATTTACTTTGTTTCACTTAACAATAATGTATTCCTTCAGGTTTTCCTGTAGCTCCAGTCGAAGTATAACAACACAGGCAATGGGCCCCATGCTGAAAACAGCTTAAAAAGTTACACTTGAGCATGGAAACAGCACTTCGGTACTCATGTAAACTAGATAACCTGCACGTCTCCTGGGATTTCCAGCATCCTGGGTATCAATTCCCTTGGAAAACCTGTCTTCCTCCCCTACAGCTCTCACAGGTCTCAGCTTTGCCATCAGTCCTTTCAAAGGACTGTGAGCTTTGCTAAGCTCCACCAAATAGACCCAATAAATGCTTTCTGTTCTCACTCCTGGTCGCCCAAAAGAATCCATGAGAGCAGGTATTTGAAGGAGAAAAATGAATCTCCCTTAAAGCCCCCCCACAAACATCACCTTCCTAACACATCCCTAGCAGGGGTCCCCAGCACAGCAGGTCTCTGAGGAGCACGTGGTGACAGGGATGTGGCAGCAGCCCCTAACTCCAGCTCTGGCTTTGTGGAATCCCAGCTCCAGCCACCTCAGCTTCCTGACACCAAACCAAGCAGCTTTCCTCATGTTCTCTGTGGTGCCTCTCACTTGTCTGCTCTCCCAAGGAACTTCTTTTACAGAGCTGGATTCTTCACAGCCCCACACACCACAGCTGGCACCCAGAGAGACAATGGAAATGCACGGTGTGAAGAGAATATGGGATAGCACAGCATAAAACCCCAATGAAATGCTGTGGCTGTAGAGTATTTTACACGCTCAATTTCTACAAGTAGGGGTAAAAACCCAGGAATGGTCATGAGAAGGACAAACCCACAGAAGTCAGGAGGAGTAAAGCCTTTCTCCTTAATAAGCAGCTGTGGTTTAGAGTAACCAGAGAGAAGTCTGTAGTTCCTGATGCTTCAAAGAGCTATTTACATTTGCATATTCCTGGAGGATACAAAACATACATTATGGAGAGGGCAGAGTTTAACCTCAGCCTTCTGCAAAACCGTTTACAGAGACAGTTAGCTGGAATTAATACTTAATTGGAACAAACACTCTTTTCTCCCTTACAGACTTAGCTGCAGCCTGTGTATTATCAGTCACTCACATTTAAAAAGCCCTTTTGATAAAAGAAAATATAAACAGGCAGGACAGGTACTTTTAATACGAGTATCTTAAAAAAGAAATGTAGTATTTTGAATGTTGAAGTCCCAGAATTAAAAAAAAAAAAATCTACTTAAAGACAGAATTTTGAAAAGAGATCAGATCACGCTCTGCAGCTGACCCTTTCTACCTCACACACTAAGGAAATACTTTAAAATTCCATTCGGCATATTTGCTTCCAAGGCAAGAAAACACACCCACTTCTTCCTTCACCGTTGTTTTTCAAGCACGAAAATCTTCCCAAAACTGTTATAATCGAGGCACTGGAGTAACAGAAACCTCAGCAATTAAAAATGCAAAGTGATTCCCTTGCCTCCCCAAGCGCAAAATCCTGATCTCGGGAAGCCGCCTCGGTGCTCCGGCTGCGCTCCGTTCCCGGCCGGAGGAAAGCCTTCCTCCCTTCCCCTTGCCCCGGGCAGGGCGCACACCGGTGTCCGCCAGGGCAGCGGGATTGCGGCTGGGGCCGAGGGGGATCCCCAGGGAAACGGCCCCGGCAGGTGCCCGGGATGCTCCGTGCGGCCGCGGGGCTGGCACCTGCCCGCGGGCGGGAGCGGGCACGGCGCACACGAACGGGGAATTCCCGAGTACCGCCATCCTTGTGCCGTTCGCACGGGGCCTCCCGATCCCGCTCGGGCAGGGCCGGGGAAGGGGCACCGTCCCCGCCGTGAGGGCCGCCCGAGCCTCGCTGTCCCTGCGGGCGACTCGCACCGGGGAGGGGGCACAGCCCGGCACGCCCCCCGAGCCCCGCCTGTCCCAGCGGGTCCCGGCCCGGCTCTGCCCGCGGCTGCGGGCGCGGGCCCGCCTGCCAGCCCCGTCCCCCCGGTGCTGCCACACCGCCGGGCGAGCCAGCCCCGCGGCCGCTCCGTAACGGGGCCCCCGCCGCGGTCCCGGCTCCCGGAGACACAGCCCGGCCCCGCCGCCGGGGGGTCCCACCGCGGCCATCTCCCGGGCCGGGACCCCCTGCACCGCCCCCCGGCCCCGCCCGGGACTCCCGCGGCCCCCGGGGGCGGCGGCTCCGCCGGGGCCGCGCTCCCCCCGGCCCCCCCCCCCCTCCGCCCCTCGGCGCCCCCCGCCCGCCGCCCCTGGCGCTCACCGCGGCTCCGCGCGCCCCTCGCCGCGCCGCGCCCGGCCGAAGGGAGGGCGGGCGGGGGTCGCGGCCCCCCGGCAGCGCCGCACGCCCGGCGCAGGCAGCCCCCGTCCCTGACCTACTTTCCGCCTGGCTTGCCACCCGACGGCGCACCACTAACCTACTTTCCAGCCAATGGCACCCTCCCCCGGCCCCGCACCGGACGCGCCCGCCCGCCAACGGCAGAGCGGCTCAGCGCCCGCTTCGCCCAATGGGAGGCCGCCGAGCGGGCAACGCCCGCCCCCCCGAGCGCCGGCCAATCCCCGGGCGGCCCCGCGGCACCGGCCAATCGGAAGCGCGGCTCCGGGCCCTGGTCCCGCCCCCCGCCGGGGGCGGGTCTGAGAGGCGGCGGGGGGGCGTCGCCAGGACCCGGATGTGGCGGTGGCGGCGGGGTCGGCGAGGGTTCGGGTGGGTGCGCCCGAGGCGGCGGGGAGGCGGGGAGGGCTCGCCCTCGCCCGCGCTGCTTCCCCGGGCAGCGGCGGCGGCAGCGGCGGCGGCAGCGCCGCCCGCGGTACCGCCCGCTCCCCGCCCCTCCGCTGGGGCTCGCCCGAGCCGCTGCGTCACCACCGCGTGACGTCAGCCGCGGCCGTGACGTCACGCTCCGAGGTGTGAAGGTCATGGCGGCGCTGCCCCGGCGTGGCCGCCGCGCCCGCGCCTCGTCCCCCTCCTTCCCTCGGCGGCGGGGCCCGGGCTCAGCCCTGGACACCGCCCCGGTGCCTCGGGAGCGGTGCCGTGCTGGGACCTCCCGCCCGCCTGTGGGATCAGCTTTGTGCCCTCGCGCTCGGGCCCTTCGCCCTCGGGCCGCCCTGCCGGAGGGTGCCATGGTGTCCTTCAGCCCCCCGCAGTCCCCGGTGTGAGGGGGTCGCAGCTCCCTGCCGGGGAGGCCGTGCTGGTCGCATACCGCCCCTCCGAGCCCTCGGCCTCCAGCCGGGCTGGGCTCGGGTGCGGTGCTGGCACGGCGTCACTGTCACTGACGGGGCACAGCGCCGGCGCTGCTCACGGCATCGGTCCTGTTCGGGTGTGCAGAA
Organism: Haemorhous mexicanus; assembly: GCF_027477595.1. Taxonomy (NCBI): domain Eukaryota; kingdom Metazoa; phylum Chordata; class Aves; order Passeriformes; family Fringillidae; genus Haemorhous; species Haemorhous mexicanus. Next base: position 790,835 of record NC_082346.1, read on the forward strand.
GGCCAGCGGTGAGTGTGGTAAAGCCATCCACCGCACCATGTTCTAGTCTAAATTTAGACCATCCACACAGCAGCGTAGAGGAGATGTGTTGCAAGAACGTAATCATAGTGGAGCTGCTTTCAAATGCAAATATTTGCTAAACGTGATTGCGTGATCGCTGGATCAGATTATCATTGCCACATCCTAATTGTCTTAACATTTCCTGTCCTGTGATGCCACGTCCCAGAGGTTTGGTTTACGTTTCCCAGGGTTACATCGCCGGGGCAGTGTGGATTGCAGCAGCGTTGCGGCACGCCGTGGTTGCGGTTATCCCAATCCGCCGGCACAGGACGCGGGCTCAGCCCGGGACAGCACCAACAGCTCCTTTCCGCCTCATGGAGTGGGGACTAAATACAGGCAACAGGTGGCCCCTGCTGGATACAAACTCTCTGTTCGCACCAGGGTACTCCTGCTCGGGAGAAACGCTCCGGCAGAACGAGATAAATGGAACACCGTACATGAGCAGGATGGAAATGTGTACCATGAAGAGAGAGGAGAAGATGCATCCTTTTCTTTCCAGCAAAATGGTGTTGCTTTGATTTCTTTTAGTGCACAGAAGTTATGGAGGTGGAGAAGTCTCCTTGACTACTTCTTTCAACTCAGCCTTTGTAGTTTTGCTCATTGTTTCCACCCATCTGTAGAAATAATCTTCCTTACGGAGTCAGTCACATAGTTCTGTTTTAGTGAGCCCAGTACCTGTTGTAGGGAGTGATGCCAAGAGTAATGATCTTTTGCTATTTCTGTAGGAGAGCAGCCTAGCAGGCCATATGTCAGATTTCCCAGGGAGAGATTGTTTTGAGTTGTTTTCACACCGTCGTTTCTATTCATGAGGTATTAAAGAAAATAACAGCACCTGGTTAATCAAATTCCCAGTTTCACCATATAATGATGTATATCAGTCCTGTGTTCAGTGACTTCCCTTGAAATAGATTGTCAGGTCAGTGCAGGCAGTTTCTATCTGCAGGTGAATCAGGCATCTTATACCTTGAAATTTTAAAGGTGAGGAGCTAAGAAACAACAGTTTTAAATTTGACAAGACCCAGTTCAGCTCCTTACACCAAAAAAATGTGCACCACCCTTCTACCACACTTTTGTTTCAAGAGACAAAAGGCAAACAGGAGAGGTGAGGCTTGACCAAAGGTAGAACATTTTCTCCTTGCAAGGTACTTGAGGGAGCACTTGAAGTAGAGCACCCCAAAATCTGCTGCTGGGAGCTGCTGGGCAGACCAGCTCAGCTGTGTGCTCAGCTCAGGGCACTGTGCACTGGCGTGTCTGATACAAGAGCTGAAGCATTTCCTCATCCACGCAGCTCTCACCTGACTAATTTTCAGATTTTATGTCTTTTCTTTCTAAGAATGCAGTAAATCAGATCTCAGGCAGAACATTAACTGCTCCTCAGCATGGTTACACCGTCTTTAAACACCAACATTTACACTCATGTGTGGCTTACAAAGGCAATGTAAAAGCAGGAAAAGGGTGTGCTATGTGGCAATTGTACTGCAAGTTGTGGTTTATTAATAGAATATTGGAGAGTGCAGCTCCTGTTCCAGCTGATTACTGCATTCACATTTGGACGCTGCAGTAAAACTTTCCAGGCCGTAGGATTTTGACTCTGTGTCGAGAAGAGTGGCAGATATGATCTCCATTAAATGCAGCCTACCTAAGGTCTGATAAGGCCATATCAGTGGTTGTTTAGAATCTGTAAGTTTTTAAATCTAGATAACTGTTTCCCTGCAGGAAAAGAAATCTGGTTTCTCAGCTGGTAACCCAAAAACTGATAAGTTGGGTTTTTTTTTTTCTTTTTGGTTTTTGTTTTGTTTTGTTTGTTTTTTGTTTTTTGTTTGGATTTTTTTGGGCAGGGATTGCCTTCAAGCAGTCTTGATATATCTCTGGAGCATCCACAGATGTTCAGAAGTAACCAGCCAAATTAATTCTTTGATGTTTTAGTTTTGTTTTCTCTCAAACATGATTCATGACCCCAGTTCATGGCCCAGAGGACACAGATCTCTGAGTCTTTGGATGGTGAATTTTTGTGAAATGGTTTGAAGATACAGTTATATGTGATTGTTCTTTTAATGTCTTCCAAAATATGTGCAAGATAGGATATCTCTTTTAGCACCTAGCTGTGGATCCAGCTGCTTCAGAGCATTTTAACCAGCTGCTCTTTGTTTATCAGTTCCCAGCCATGGAAATACTGACTAATTACTGGAAATACTGATTAATACTGATTAATTAACCTGTCTACCCCTTTATCCAACCTCTTCCTCCATTTCTCTCTAGACAGACAAGCTATGATCTGGTATCTTTGAGAAGTCAAAGCTCACAGAAAATTGTCGAGGCTTAATTTGAATCTCTGGATCTCTTGTTCTGTCTGCACATTAAAAACTCCAGAGGTTATTGGGGTTATTTCTGACCCTGGTACACAGAGTTGGTGCCTTGCTTCAACCCAGTTGTGAGGGCAGGAGAAACTGCAAACTTTGGCTAGGATTGTTTGCAGACTGATGCAAGAAATCACACGGTGGTGACCTGTTGACTGTGGTCTGTCACGGCTCCTGTGGCTGGCTCAGACCTCTTCAAAATAAAGGTTTTATCAAAATAAGCTATTGCAGACTCATTCTTTTCCCAGCTCATCAAATTCTTGAGCTTTTACAAAACCTAAGCCAGGGGAATATTAGGTTTTCCTGCTTTTGTTTGTATAAACACTTGCTGCTTTAAAGGGTGTATCTCCTACCACAACATTTCCACATTTGAGCATTAATTTCATAAATATAAAGCAATAAATATTGACTTTTTCATGTGCCTGCTTCCTTCTGAGCTTTTTTAAACCCCTTCCTCTTCCTCCTGGTCTTTATCATAATTTAAAGGGCTAAAAGCTTGTTTCAGGCAAAAAGAGAAGATTCTTACCCAATCCATCGATTCCAGCCCTGTGGTCTCCCAGAACACCAATGAATATTCAGAGACTCCATGGGAATTCCCAGGAGTTGGCAATCCACTGCCTGGCAGCATAGCAGGAACAGGAAAAAGAATCTGAGGAGGAAAATGAGGCTAAAGCCAGGGAATTAAGAAATTCTAAGTACTTCTTTGCAATATATTTTCAATCTTTACAGAAGGTTCAGGACAAAGAATTTCTATCTTTATGTGGATCCGACCTTAATGAAGGTTAAAGCACTTCAGAGATTTTACTTCATTAAAAATATATGGAATTGAGTTTGTATTTCAAAGTCTGGAAGTCTGAACTCGAAGAAGTGTAAACATGTTAAGAAAATTTTAGTGGAAATAAAATACTAAGTTGAAAATTCTTAAAGGCTACAGCCTTTTCAAATAACAGTTTTTGTTCTGTTTTGTTTTGTTTTTCCTGGGATTTTGTTAAAATGTTCCCTGGAGTTTTATTTATCATTTTTCTTGGTAAGAAATGAGCATTCTTGGAGTAATTTTGAGTCAACACCATATTCATTGCTTACATTTTTTTAAATGCATCACGTACACACCTAGAGTTGGCTGGTGTGAGATTCTTCCTTCCCTTCACAAAAAATAAAGAATTCCAGAAGCTATTTTGTTAGAAGAGAATTGGGCCAAAGACACACTTAAAAATTGCTGGCAGTGTTTCTTCAGGATTTACTGAGGACACTAAGAATCAGGGTATAGTTTTACTGCCTTTTCTTTGTAGGGGTCTTAAAATTTTCTAAGTTACATTAAACACCCAAACTTTTGCTTTTGATACTGAAATGAACAGAGAATAGATTTCAACCAGCTTCAATTTGCTTGTTCTAAAGGGTAAATAAGGAGAAACAGTTGAACAGAAAAATACTGCTGGGATTATAAATGCCATTTAAATAGTATTTTTTAAACTAAACAGTCACACACTGTATTAATTAAATAAGTATAGTATCCTCCCTTTTGCAGATTGGGAAAGCAGGCCTGGAGATTAATGAGTTGGTCAGGATTACACCTACACATTAAACCACAATTAGAACTGGAGCAACTCATGGCAGCCTTCTAAAGAGTTTGGGAGTCACTCAGCACCTCCACTTGGTTTTCCATATCAGTTACACAGAACATTTTGCTTTCACAAGGAAATTGTGAGGCTTAGGGCATATTTTGAAAAGAAGCTTTGCAAACTATAAAAGTTAGGGGCTTGACTCTCTTCTCAGTGCTGATAACTCTAATAGGAGCTTAACAATCCATGGTGGGGGATGGATTTCCAGATCCACAGGCTGTAAGAGGACAGTGGGACAGTGACCTACTTTTTTTGGTGTTTCATCTTGCAAATGTTCTAGACCTTATTCTGGAGTTTTTCCTTCATTCTTACACAGTCAAAATTCAGCATTGGTTTCATGCTTGCAGTGAGGCCTGCAAGCTCCCGGGGTTAAACCCATGACACAGGCTGTTCTTCCCCTCAGCACGACACCTTTCTGTCCAGGGTTCTCAGATGAAGATCCTTGAGTGGCTGTAGCCAGGAAAAAGGAAACAGCAAGGAATCTTTCATGTTTGATGCTAAGCTACAACTTCTCTGCTGTCTATTAATTAAGCAATCTATTAATAGAGCTCTGGTGCATACTAAGGTTAGACAAAAACCAGTTTTGTTGCTAGAGAAAAAGCTGCTATTTAAAAACCAGAGCAAAAGCAAACTAATTCTGAGACTTATGAGTATATCAACCAGTAGGTGTGCCTGGAGTGTTGTAAATGGGAAAGGTGGGAGGACTCTGTCTTGTTATTAGTACATGCAGAAAGACAGGAAGTACTTAGGGAAGGTTTCCCTCTTGTTCTGAGTTCCAGGAAAGTTATTCAGCCAAACACATGAATCACAAAGCAGACTGGAAGGGAGTTTCTGTGTGGCATGAAAATAACAATCTCGGAGCCTGAGCAGTGAAACAGTTTGATGCTTTTGTTCCTCTGCAGATTTTTCGTGGAAAACAGCAACCCCACGAATAGCTGACAATGAAATGTCTTAGTGCATGGAATGTGAAGTTTATGTAAGAGAGAGTGGCTTACTCATCAGCTGCTCTATTTTAAGCCCTGCTCAGCATGAGGGCTTTCATTTTGTGATCTATTTGGACGGCAGCTGGTACATTAGAGTTTTACATTAGCTGACAGCTTTGCAATCTAAAGGATACCTAACATAATCCTGTAAAACCTATTCTCATATTTGTGCTCAATCACTCTTATTTCATCTTAGTGCCTTCTCTTTCCCCAAGGACATTTTCTGTCCATTTCATGTTAAAAAATGGTCAGTGTATCAACAGCATTAAAGGGATGTTTTGTGGTGATGGGATCAAAAATATATACACATATATCCAGCATATGTCATAAAATGGATGTGCCATTTTGATGACTGCAAAAGGCACTGAAAAGGAATCCATAGTAACATATGTTGGGGATAAATTCCAGCAACTAGCAAAAATAACAAAAAAGATGGTATGTATTAATAATTATATACAAAGATGAGCTACATGCATGATTTAGATTCACTTGGAAATATTTACATCGTGGAAGGATGAAATGAATGCCAAGTTGCAACCTAATTCCAAAATCCAACAATTATCAAGTAGTTTGCCTCTTGCCATGACGTCCTAGGACTTCATCTATCTGTTCATGCAAAAAGAAAAGTCTTTTCTATCTTTGTGGATTTTAATCCCAGTCAGCTCTAAACAAATGACAAAGCAGTCCCGAGTGACACTGAAGTTACCCGTTCCTGGAGATGCTTGGGAGCAAGGCTGATGAGGAGAAAGGACAAATAAGGCACTGCTGAGGGGTGGCAGGCACTGGACCCTCATCCAAGGGGTCCCCTTGTGATGTTTTTCCCGGAATCCCACACCTTTTACACCCTCCCTTGGCCCCAGCAGCCCCTGGACCCTGCTGCCATCACCTGGCCTGCTCAGGAGCTGTGCTCTGGAGGGTGTCAGCTGGAAACCACAGCTGGGAGGTGTCAGGATGTCCCACTGATGATTTCAGGAGCTGGAAGGGTGATTTGACTCTCCTCAGCAGCAAAACTTGCCTAGGAAAGGTGGGAAGCTGCTTTTCTTCACACACTTTGTTTCCCAGGTGAGCAGCCTGGCATCCATCGTGCTCTGTGGGTTTAGCCAGCCAAAGATTTCAATCGCTTCTTGAAACCTTTAGCACCAATGTCACACTAATGCATCCTCACCCAGACTGCTGCTGCAAGCCCTGGGGTTTGAAGGGAGGGATTTAACAAAGGAAAACAAGGGGATTTAAGCTCCCCCTGTTCCCCAGGAGTGGTGGCCAGGACGTTCCGACCCCTGGAGTCCTTCAGCTTTGCCTTCGTGCTGGACTTGCACCCCCACTCGTTCCTCCTGCAGCTGCCCAAACAGTTTGAGCTCGAAGTAAAGCTCCAAAGCTCCTCCAAGCTCTGACACAGTCCCACCCTCTCCCCACCCACCCCTGCCTTCATGAGCTGCGGGTTAATTACCTGCCCGTCACCGGGTGTGGCACGAGTGGCAGCTCTCCTTGCACCTCTTTGCTATCAAGGTGATGTTTATATTTCCATGTCTCACCACAACAATGGGAATTAGGGCCTTCACACAATGATTTAGACTCATATCATGTATTATCCTATGCTTTGTGAGCAATTAGTTTTTTTCTTTCAACTTCAGAAAAAAAATCCCAGTAGTTCTCAGTGTGGTGAGCAAAAAGATGATCATCAAAGCAACCTGTTAGTGTTTGTCCTAAGCATGGCCCAGACCTGGCCCCTCAGCATGGGCGTGTTTGGAGACAAGGAGGCCATGGGAGGACTGGTCTGGACCACAGGCAGGTGCTCTTTAGTCAGTCCTGTGGATGTTTCCTGGAAGTGTGACCCAGCAGCTTGACCACGGAGTCTGAGGGAGTGGGGGCAGCGTGGCTAAAACATTCACTGCTGCCAGGGAAATGAGGGGCTGTGAGGGAGCCCCTCAGTCTAAGCCTTGCTCTGAGCGCTGCAGATTTCTCTAGAATATGTTAATCAGAACATTGGAATGACCAGAACATTGGAATGACCAAAACAATGCTTTTTTTTTTTTTTTTTTTTTCAATAGGAAATGCCAGTGGGCAGTTGCACTCCTTGTCCAGAATTACTTCAGTGATTTTCACATAATGCCAGTGGGCAGTTGCACTCCTTGTCCAGAATTACTTCAGTGATTTTCACATAATGCCAAAGAAATTTAAGATCCTCTGTGTATGCACTTACCCTGTTTATTTCCCTGTCCATTTCTTTGCATCCTTGGAGGTTGTACATTTATAACCTTTGTGTCCTACAAACCAGTGTTTGACACAGAGATGGAGAAGTGATGCATGAGATTACAGGGGAGCCTTAACAGCTTCAGGACAGACAAACATGCAGCACCCAACAAAATCAACCCTTGTTCTGTGCTTTCTCACCCTCTCCTCCTGCAGGCTCCTGGGCCACAGAGCCCAGCCTTGCTGTGATCCCTGCAGCTCTCTTCCTTCTGTGGAAAGAAAATCTTTACTAAAATTCCTTCCTGCCTTCTCAGGAGGGTAACCCTTTTAGGTATGTGGTTTTCTACTGTTGTTTTACACTTGATCTTTTAATTAATTCTAACCCCAAGGTGGAAGCAGCAGCTAGAGGTAGCCAATTATTTTGAGTTTCCTTAGGTTTCCTTCCAGAATCCTTATGCTGTGTCATGCTGAATTATGTCAATGGCATAAAACTACATAAAGCATTCTTTTTAATATTTCTAAAGTCTCTCAGGATTCTCCACTGAAATACAAGATAAAAATGAAAATAATTGCTCTTTTTGCTGGTTCTGTTGTGGCACACCTAATTCTTTTTTCACATTATCTTTTTGTTTGTGACCTTAGATACTAGCTTGAGGTTCAGAGGGCAAAAGGCTAAAACACCACAAATAACAATGTAAGTCGATCAGTAATTACATTAATTGGCCAGTGTGAAGAATTTGCATTAATAAAAAACCACAGACTTCTAGTACTTGGCCTGTATTCAGACATTTCTACCTGTTGCATTTGGTGTTTCTCATGAGTATTGAGTTCCCAAATGTGACCAACATAAGAAATCACACACTCATTGCAAATGTGATGGGTAGCCAAGCTCCTCTTGGCACACTTGAAATGCATTCTGCATATCTCATGTAACCCTGTGGGATCCACTTGGATCTTGTCAGAATCTGTGGGTTTGTGTGATGAATGTGCCCTAACTCAGCGTATCTGCAGAGGCATGCAAGGTAGCTCTGAAAATGAAAGTACAAATAAAATGACCAAAAAAATTGCAAGAAAATGTCGTCCAGATGGTATCTTCATTTTTCATGGCATTAACCTGATCCTGAAATTTAAATTTACTTTTAAAAATTGAATTTAAAATTTAGTGAAGACCTGAAAAACTGTTGTGGCAAATGGGGGAAATAGATGGTGGCATGGTGAAAAAATCATAGCTGTGAGAGACAGTAAGTGTGTATTTCATTCAGCTAACATGGACCCAGAATGTCTCATTTTTGACCTACAATTCTGATTCTGTAGTTATCAGTGGGCTAAAGAGAAGAAAGTGGTCACACAGTGAGCTCTGAGCAGTTTGTCTGATGGTGCCAAAGCTACAGGAGTGAGAGAGTATCTGTCAGATTTGCTGGCAAATTTTGGCTCCTGAGCCGCCCTGCACGTGGGCAATGCACACAGTGTGCACAGGGGTTGTAGGGATTTTTCCTATCATATTCATTATTATGTTTATTATTATTATTATTATTCCAAGTAGGGTCTTTTATAGGGTTTTTTCCCTATTATATTCATTATTACGTCTTCCAAGTAGATGTGATTTGTTGAGGCAAATATTGAAGCGATTTTTTTTTCTGCTGTTGGTCCTGTTTTGCTTATTTCCTCAAGGAATGCATGTGTTTTCCTCTTTCCCCAAGGAGGATGGCTGTGTTTGAGGAGGGCAGCTGTGCTTGGCTCAACACTGTGTTGTGGCCTGGGCTGCCACAGGGGAGGCAGGGAAATGTGCACGTGCCCTGTTATTATTGTAGGGCAGATAGGTCAGTAAATCCTCAGGTGAGTGTTTCCTTGTGTGAGGTATTTCAGTGTGTGGTAAATGCTTAATTGCCAGCAGAGGATGAGCAAACCCTAGTGATGGTGCTTGGTGCAGGCTAACTCAGATGTCCCTGGCCAGGGGTTGCATAATCTCCATACCTGCAATCCATGAAAGCCCTGCTCCTTCCAAGGGGCCTTTTCCAGTCTTTTCATGCATATTGTTGCTCTTGCTATTCCCAGAGGAACCATTCTTACCTCTCCTCCCTGCCTTTAAACTAGTTCAGAGCACTCAGTGCTTCCAAACAAACCTTTAAAGGTCTTTCCCTTCGTTTCCTGTGAGAAGCCATGGTAAATGCCATGTGCTTTTAAGCAATTAAAAGGCTTTGTGACTTTGTTTTTCATGTTGTTAATGCAGGTTCAATGGGCTTTCATGTGTAGCAAATGCATCCTATATCTATTTTCTGTCTCCCAGCACCTCTGTGAGTTTGATGTTGGGCTCTGAGTAGCTCTTCATATTTCCATGGTTACAAGTAGTCACAAGGGTTCTGTTAACTCCCAAAGGCAGAGTGATTGTGTCTCTTTTTTTTTTTTTTTTTTGTCATAAGCATAAAATGAACAAATTAGACTGTAGCTATGAAAAGATTGTTTAAAAACACTTCAATAAAAACTTTTAATTTTCACTTACTCAGGAAGTGTTGGAGCCTTGTGCCACGATTATGGCTCTGTCACACTTTTTGTAAAGATGAGTTTTTACCTGAAAACCTGAGGGCTCTTTTTTCTTTCCCTGTTAATTCTGATTGGATTTGCAGCCCATTTTGAAGGCAGTGGGTTTGGAGCAAACAATGCAGGTTCAGAGCTATGCAGTGATTAAATAATCAGCAGTGACCCCTAACCATCACTGTGTGTACTATTGCTTAGTGTTAAAAACAGAACAAGTGCAGGTAAGAAGCACTTCAGCTTGCTGGAGAGCACGTCCACATCAGAATTTCAGATCTCAAATTGCTGCATTTCTTTCTAACAAAAGAGTGGCAGAAAGTCCCTTCTGACTTCCAGGCCTCACCTCTTGTCAAAGCTTAGATTCTTCCCTGAAAATCAAGGGCAGAGAGCTGCACCTCCTGTGAGTGGCACAGAGCTGTGTTGTATGAACTTGGCTGACCATTCAGTGTCCATCCACAAACAACCTCAAAAACGGAGAGATCTGACAAATCCAGTTAAAACACTCGATGGATCATGGTTAGATGACTTGTGTGAAGGAAGGAGTTTTGCACCTTGGCTAAAGGAACTCTGCAAAAGAGGTTTGTATGCATTGATCGTGGCATTGTCAGTGATGGTGCCTTGTGTACTCCTCTGTGCACAGGCAGTGATGGACAAAGCCATCAGAGAAGTGTTTTCAGTTCAGGAGAGAGGGGGAATTTTGAGAAATGGATTTGTAGAGAGCTCTCAGGGTCTGACAGAAGGCCCACACAGTGTGCATCCGTGAGCACACTTTGAGATGAGAAATGCTGACTTAGAAATGGAGCTACAAACAGGTTTCAAAGGATGGCCTTGCAAATAAGACTGGATACTGTGGAGAAAGAGAACTGTGAAAGATGTACTGTAGTGGGACCCATGAGGGGTGATTTTAGATCATTGGCTTTAAGGCATTTACACCTTTGGTGTGGCTAAAGCTGAGAGGCCAAGGAACACTTGTAGTGTATTGTGATTAAGAAATAATTCACACCATCTGATTGTGATGGTGTCAGTTATAACATCTGTATTGTCCCACCCTGATTAAGAAATAATTCACACCATCTGATTGTGGTGGTGTCAGTTATAACATCTGTATTGTCCCACCCTAATTAAGAAATAATTCACACCACCTGATTGGGATGGTGTCAGTTATAACATCTGTATTGTCCCACCCTGATTAGGAAATAATTCACACCATCTGATTGTGATGGTGTCAGTTATAACATCTGTATTGTCCCACCCTAATTAAGAAATAATTCACACCATCTGATTGTGATGGTGTCAGTTATAACATCTGTATTGTCCCACCCTGATTAGGAAATAATTCACACCACCTGATTGTGATGGTGTCAGTTATAACATCTGTATTGTCCCACCCTAAGAAATAATTCACACCATCTGATTGTGATGGTGTCAGTTATAACATCTGTATTGTCCCACCCTAAGAAATAATTCACACCATCTGATTGTGATGGTGTCAGTTATAACATCTGTATTGTCTCACCCTTCACATGAGACTGAAAATGGAATAAAAGTTTTTAAAACACCTCTCAGTTGCCCCATCTCTGGGTCAGGAAAAGAGCATTATCTAACAGATGTAGCCACATTCACATCAGAATTTCAGGTCTCAAATTGCTGCATTTCTTTCTAACAAAAGACTGGCAGAAAGTCCCTTCTGACTTTCAGACCTCACCTCTTGTCAAAGCCTAGATTCTTCCCAGAAACTCAAGGGCAGAGAGCTGCACCTCCTGTGAGTGGCACAGAGCTGTTGGAGACCCTTAAGAGGGGAAGGCAGCTGCAAGGAGCAGGGCTTGTCAGGCTTTCCCAGACTGAAGCAGTAGCCTGGCTTTTGTGTGGAATGGACTGGGGAAGCTGTGGTTTGTCATGGTACCCTGTGCTGAAGAGCTCCAGATCAAAGGGAGGTTTCTGCACCTTCCCTGGAGAGAACAGGCAGGGAGCTGCTGAGGGCAGGGAAGGGAGAGGAGTGATTAAGGAAAGGGATAAAGGAAAGCTGGAGAAAAGTCCCTAATAGGAAGAGAATATCTTGTCTACTGAAAAGGTTTTGTACAGTGATAGAAGCATTGACTGGAAGTGGAGAAGGGGGGAGAGGAAGCTCTGCCAGGAGAGAGACTGAGCCTCTCTTACCACCTTCACAAAACTATTGCTTCAATGCACACAGCAGAAGAATCTTCCGAACTTAGGAGGAGAAAATGCCTCCTTTTCCTCTCTTTGGGCAGGTTTCTTTTTAGCTGGAGGTACTACATCTGCCAAGTGTCCAAGCCAGTAGAGGCACAAGCTGATTTTATGGTAAAGCAGCAGGTGACACAGTAAAATGATGTTTTAATGGTACAGGTATAGCAGAAAGAGGTATATTAATGGGGGAGACAGACCAAACCCCACCAATTTTATTCTGTCTACTCACTTGGAAGACAGACAATAGTCAAACAGAACAGTCTTTGTCCTCACAGTGAATTGTGAATGTTGATGAGTGTTCAGAGTGGCCCTGGAGTGCATTGGCACACAGCTTATATTCAGACATAAAGTGTCAGAAATGCTGAATGCTTTATCATAAAACAGTTCTAAACATTGCAGGCAGAAACATGGTTAATGTATGAGCTACTGGGAAGGGAACAAAAACCCCTCTGGGGTGGAGTTTGAGCAGGCTGCTCCTCAAGGTGGTAGATTTAGGTTCCATGGCAGTGTGTGTGTGAGTGTGTGTCTGGGATGTTTTTAGGTTCCATGGCAGTGTGTGAGTGTGTGTCTGGGATGTTTTTAGGTTCCATGGCAGTGTGTGTGTGTGTCTGGGATGTTTTTAGGTTCCATGGCAGTGTGTGAGTGTGTGTGTGGGATGTTTTTAGGTTCCATGGCAGTGTGTGTGTGTGTCTGGGATGTTTTTAGGTTCCATGGCAGTGTGTGTGTGTGTCTGGGATGTTTTTAGGTTCCATGGCAGTGTGTGTGTGTGTCTGGGATGTTTTTAGGTTCCATGGCAGTGTGTGTGTGTGTCTGGGATGTTTTTAGGTTCCATGGCAGTGTGTGTGTGTGTGTGTGTGTGTGTGGGATGTTTTTAGGTTCCATGGCAGTGTGTGTGTGTGTGTCTGGGATGTTTTTAGGTTCCATGGCAGTGTGTGTGTGTGTGTGGGATGTTTTTAGGTTCCATGGCAGTGTGTGTGTGTGTGTGTGTCTGGGGTGTTTTTAGGTTCCATGGCAGTGTGTGTGTGTGTGTGTCTGGGATGTTTTTAGGTTCCATGGCAGTGTGTGTGTGTCTGGGATGTTTTTAGGTTCCATGGCAGTGTGTGTGTGTGTGTCTGGGATGTTTTTAGGTTCCATGGCAGTGTGTGTGTGTGTGTCTGGGATGTTTTTAGGTTCCATGGCAGTGTGTGTGTGTGTGTGTGTGTCTGGGATGTTTTTAGGTTCCATGGCAGTGTGTGTGTCTGGGATGTTTTTAGGTTCCATGGCAGTGTGTGTGTGTGTCTGGGATGTTTTTAGGTTCCATGGCAGTGTGTGTGTGTGTCTGGGATGTTTTTAGGTTCCATGGCAGTGTGTGTGTGTGTGTCTGGGATGTTTTTAGGTTCCATGGCAGTGTGTGTGTGTGTCTGGGATGTTTTTAGGTTCCATGGCAGTGTGTGTGTGTGTGTGTGTGTGTGTCTGGGATGTTTTTAGGTTCCATGGCAGTGTGTGTGTGTGTGTGTCTGGGATGTTTTTAGGTTCCATGGCAGTGTGTGTGTGTGTGTGTGTGTGTGTCTGGGATGTTTTTAGGTTCCATGGCAGTGTGTGTGTGTGTGTCTGGGATCTTTTTAGGTTCCATGGCAGTGTGTGTGTGTGTGTCTGGGATGTTTTTAGGTTCCATGGCAGTGTGTGTGTTTGTGTGTCTGGGATGTTTTTAGGTTCCATGGCAGTGTGTGTGTGTGTGTGTGTGTCTGGGATGTTTTTAGGTTCCATGGCAGTGTGTGTGTGTGTGTCTGGGATGTTTTTAGGTTCCATGGCAGTGTGTGTGTGTCTGGGATGTTTTTAGGTTCCATGGCAGTGTGTGTGTGTGTCTGGGATGTTTTTAGGTTCCATGGCAGTGTGTGTGTGTGTCTGGGATGTTTTTAGGTTCCATGGCAGTGTGTGTGTGTGTGTGTGTGTCTGGGATGTTTTTAGGTTCCATGGCAGTGTGTGTCTCTGGGATGTTTTTAGGTTCCATGGCAGTGTGTGTGTGTGTCTGGGATGTTTTTAGGTTCCATGGCAGTGTGTGTGTGTGTGTGTGTGTGTCTGGGATGTTTTTAGGTTCCATGGCAGTGTGTGTGTGTGTCTGGGATGTTTTTAGGTCCCATGGCAGTGTGTGTGTGTGTGTCTGGGATGTTTTTAGGTTCCATGGCAGTGTGTGTGTGTGTCTGGGATGTTTTTAGGTTCCATGGCAGTGTGTGTGTGTGTGTCTGGGATGTTTTTAGGTTCCATGGCAGTGTGTGTGTCTGGGATGTTTTTAGGTTCCATGGCAGTGTGTGTGTGTGTCTGGGATGTTTTTATGTTCCATGGCAGTGTGTGTGTGTGTCTGGGATGTTTTTAGGTTCCATGGCAGTGTGTGTGTGTGTCTGGGATGTTTTTAGGTTCCATGGCAGTGTGTGTGTGTGTCTGGGATGTTTTTAGGTTCCATGGCAGTGTGTGTGTGTGTGTGTCTGGGATGTTTTTAGGTTCCATGGCAGTGTGTGTGTGTGTCTGGGATGTTTTTAGGTTCCATGGCAGTGTGTGTGTGTGTGTCTGGGATGTTTTTAGGTTCCATGGCAGTGTGTGTGTGTGTGTCTCTGGGATGTTTTTAGGTTCCATGGCAGTGTGTGTGTGTGTCTGGGATGTTTTTGGGTTCCATGGCAGTGTGTGTGTGTGTGTCTGGGATGTTTTTAGGTTCCATGGCAGTGTGTGTGTGTCTGGGATGTTTTTAGGTTCCATGGCAGTGTGTGTGTGTGTGTGTCTGGGATGTTTTTAGGTTCCATGGCAGTGTGTGTGTGTGTCTGGGATGTTTTTAGGTTCCATGGCAGTGTGTGTGTGTGTCTGGGATGTTTTTAGGTTCCATGGCACAGTGTGTGTGTGTGTGTGTGTGTCTGGGATGTTTTTAGGTTCCATGGCAGTGTGTGTGTGTGTGTCTGGGATGTTTTTAGGTTCCATGGCAGTGTGTGTGTGTCTGGGATGTTTTTAGGTTCCATGGCAGTGTGTGTGTGTGTGTGTGTCTGGGATGTTTTTAGGTTCCATGGCAGTGTGTGTGTGTGTCTGGGATGTTTTTAGGTTCCATGGCAGTGTGTGTGTGTGTGTGTGTGTGTCTGGGATGTTTTTAGGTTCCATGGCAGTGTGTGTGTGTGTGTGTCTGGGATGTTTTTAGGTTCCATGGCAGTGTGTGTGTGTGTCTGGGATGTTTTTAGGATCCATGGCAGTGTGTGTGTGTGTGTCTGGGATGTTTTTAGGTTCCATGGCAGTGTGTGTGTGTCTGGGATGTTTTTAGGTTCCATGGCAGTGTGTGTGTGTGTGTGTGTCTGGGATGTTTTTAGGTTCCATGGCAGTGTGTGTGTGTGTGTGTGTGTGTGTCTGGGATGTTTTTAGGTTCCATGGCAGTGTGTGTGTGTCTGGGATGTTTTTAGGTTCCATGGCAGTGTGTGTGTGTGTGTGTGTGTGTCTGGGATGTTTTTAGGTTCCATGGCAGTGTGTGTGTGTGTGTGTGTGGGATGTTTTTAGGTTCCATGGCAGTGTGTGTGTGTGTCTGGGATGTTTTTAGGTTCCATGGCAGTGTGTGTGTCTGGGATGTTTTTAGGTTCCATGGCAGTGTGTGTGTGTGTGTGTGTGTGTGTGTGTCTGGGATGTTTTTAGGTTCCATGGCAGTGTGTCTGGGGTGTTTTGGGTGCCAGTGACCATTTCACACAGGTGTGAAGCAGCAATTGTGCAGAATAAACACCCAGGTCCTGCCTCCACCCTGCCAGTCAGGCCAGCTGGGAGCCCAGGGATCAGGGATTGGTTCTCTCCACCTGCCTGGCATGGTTGTGGCAGGGTCCCACAAGTGCCCCCAAGCATCTAGAAAGGAGTGTGACACATAAAGGACAGGGTTTGCTGCTGGGAGTTTTGACAGCTCATTTCAGACCCACCTGTGACTTTTCCAGGTGTATCAGGTGCCAGGAGATGGCAGCTCTTGGATCTCAGGATTTTCTTTCTGCAGGATTAAAATTCTTAGGAGCTTGCTTGCTCCCAAGGGATGTTTGGGCCTTTTCCAAGTAATAATTCAATTTCTACTTTCAGTGTAAAGCTGGAGCTGCTGCTCCCCTCATCCCAGAGTTTCCTCCTGGCAGTGCAGTCCCCAGGAGATGAGAGTGCCCTCTCACTCTTTCTGTGCTGTGTTGTTTTTGAAACAGTGCTTTGGTCCAAGCTCTGTGGGAGTGTAGGAGCAGCAGAGCAGGAGCTCAGAGTGCTCCAGGCAGTCCTTGCCAAGGTGGCAGAGTTAGAAAAGGAAAATATTAGGTCGGTGCATGATTAGTGGGGAATGGTTCTGGAATCCTGGAAATTGGCACCATGAATGCAAATTATATGTCAAAGCAATTCTCCTGTCTCCAGAACAAGAAAACTTTCCTTCTTCAATGGAACTTCAATGGGGAGTGCAGTCATTATAAATTTACTCTCAGGAAACTAGAACATCCTTGGGGTTGGTTGCAATATTCTGGTATTTTGTACCCCATTGTTACCCCCGTGCTTGTAGAACTGCTATTGACTGCAGCAGAATTGTCTGCAGCTTGTGCATGTGTAAATGTGCATTTTCCTCTCAGAGCAGCAGTTTTGCTTTTGCCTGGGGAAGATCCTTGACCCCTCTACAGGACAGAAATTGTTTTTAAGGAAATGCTTCCTTTCTAGGCTATGCTAGCATGGTTCTGGCCAGGATAAGACAGAAAGTATTTTATAGAAAAACAAAGTCAGTTCTGTGAGGGATGGGAGACAGGAGCTGATCCCTCCCTGGGTTCTGCAGACCTGCAGTTTTTGGTTCTGCCAGCACCTTGGGCAGAGTCCCTCTGTGAGGAGCTGTTTAGCTGTTTACAAGCCTTTTTCTAGAGTACCTGCATTCCAATTTGGAAGAAATTTCTTCTTTGGTGCCCACAAGAAAATTTGTTTGTCCTAATCTCCCTTCACTTTTCCAGCTATTGTTGTTTGGAAAGCAAACTTTTTAGGGGGGGGATCAGATGTTTATTTTATTGTAAAATCTTGTTAAGGTTCTAAATTCAGCTGCAACCTTTGGAGCACTGGGAGAGGCCAAGGCCCCAAAAGGATCCCCTTGTGAGGTTGGTTACTTTCAGGGGAGCAGGAGCAGAAAATAAGGAATTCTTTTCTTATTAAAAAAAAAATTAACAATTAAAATGAAAAACAAGAGCTTTCTTGTTATTCTGCACTGTTTTGACCAGTTTCCCTTATCATGGTTCACTCTGCACAAATGTCCTAAGGGTGCCTGAAGGGCTTCTCCAGAGTTTCATGGAGTTTGCCAAGGCAGTTCTGAGCTCCCCGGAGCCAGCAGTGCAACACCCTCTGCAGTTCTCCTTTTCCACACCCTGTGCTGGTGGTGAAGCTGGGAAAGCTGCCACGGAAGCCACAGGGGAGCTTTTGGGTGAATTTCCTTAAGATTTCTGACTCATGAGGAACGATTTCATATTTGAATGTTTGCACTCCTGGGTAGCAAGGCTAGAGTTGGTCAGGAGTGTGTTAGAAGAGGGAACACGACA
Source organism: Haemorhous mexicanus (assembly GCF_027477595.1). Lineage (NCBI taxonomy): Eukaryota > Metazoa > Chordata > Aves > Passeriformes > Fringillidae > Haemorhous > Haemorhous mexicanus. The sequence continues at coordinate 808,306 of NC_082346.1, forward strand.
GGGCAGTATCACAGTGCTGGGATAAAAGAAAATAGCACATTCAGTGAAACTGCAGATTTTAAACTCACCTGTTCAGGAGGTTCCACTCAGGCCTGAGCACATCTCAGAACTATCCAATTATCTAAATATTTAAGGCTGTGAACGCAGGAAAACTTCGTTTGGATCAAGAGAAAAAATATTTGGCAATTCTAAAGTAAGGCATTAATTGAGATCTCTCTGCAAATGGAGCGAGAGCAAAACCAAATTTGCATTTTATTTTATTGTGTAAATCAATGATTTAATTTCCCTTGTTAGGAAAGATCCTTTTCTGTCCACAAAGCTCTCCCCAGGGTGGGTCAGCACCAGGGAGGGATTGTAGGAGCTCAGTGCAGGACCTCCTCTGAGGGCTGGCTGGCTGGGGTGGTGCTGCTCAGTAATTCGTTTTTTCTGTGCCTGCAGTGCCTGCTGCACGGGCTGGGTGGCCAGGAGAGGGCAGAGCCACACAGGTGTTGGCTGGGGAGAGTGGATGAGCCCAGCAGCAGCTTGGCTGGCAGCTGTTATTTAATCTTCACCTCCAATCAATCCCTGGCATATTCGGAATTTCTGTATTTCCTGCACAAGAGTTTCACTGCTGCTCTGCTGCCAAGGAAGGTTTCTGAAGGAAAACAATTCTGGGATTAAGAGCACTGTGAGGGGAGCTGCAGCATTTACCTGGGTTATTCAGAGTCCACTTGAAACAGTTAGCATTTTCACTATTGTAAATACAGATTATTTTGCTTTTTTCCCCCCTTTTTCCCCCGAACTATAGTCTGGTTTATAATTTAATTATATTTTTTCCTTTCTTCAGGTTTAGAATAAAATGTTCCAAACCCAAGTGCCTGTTTTTAATGTCTGCTGTAAAATATTAGCCATGCATAGGTGTAAAACAGGTTAAAATCAATGTTTGTCTTGAAAGCCTGCATGGGATGAGAGAATTAATTCTGTTTTCTGTAGAGAACCTGATTTAAAGGCCACTCAGTCGGAGTGATTTAAATCAATCAATGTACTTTGGGGAAACCAGGCTGTGGATAAAGTGGGTTTTTTCCAGAACCTTCTTCCCCAGGGGTTTGCAGTGAGTAAAAAGAAGGGCTGGCAGAACCAGAGCAGGACTTGGGGAGAGGACACTGAGGGGGTAAAGGACAGCTGAGGTGGCAGGGACACTCTTTGTTTGCCTTGATACACTTTTGGATTTATTATTGCAGGGTCTTTTGCTAGCCTTTCTGCATTTTTTCTTTTTCCCAAGATATAATCAAAGAATCAAAGATATAATAAAAAAATCCTAATATTTGTGCTGCAATAGAAATTATTCATGCTAATGGTAAGTAGCTACAATAAACCTTATTTTATAATTAATAAACCTTATTTTATAATTATATAAAATTATTTTATAATTTTAAAATTTAAAAAAATAAAATTAATTATTTTTAATTATAAAATAATTTATCCTAATAAAATAATTAACCCTATAAAAACCCTAAAAAAACCCTATAAAATAATTAACCCCACTAGTGTTGGGTTTGAGCCTTCTTTTGTTTGTTTAAAAATGGCAGGAGTGTGCTTAGCAAGATCTTGAGATTTATAAAGTGTAATTTATAAATGACACTTTATAAATCTCACTCTATCATCACTCTATCATCAGAATGAAATGGCTAAAATGGTCATCACAGTCTGGGGCTGGGTAGGCAGAAGGATTTGGGGGCTGTTTAAAGCCCTGACAGTGAAAGCAGAAGGATTTTTTGCAGGCCAACAATCCCAGTTTTATTGCAGGAGTGCTGTTTAGGGGCTGTGATCAGCATTGCCCTGTCTGAGCTGAGAGAGGAGTGGTGCTTGTTCAGAGCTTGGCTCAGGATGCAGTCTGACACGAAGGACTTTGCAGATGCCGTGGGGCTGGCTCTTCATCAGGCTGGCAGGGAGTGGGCTCCCCCAGAACCTCTGTCCCCAGGCTGGTCTCAGCTCAGCCCCGGGCATCTGGGCTCTTGGACTGCCCTGTGTCACCTGGATGAGCCACTCTGGCTGCCTTGCTCTTTTACTAGGCACCATCTCATCATTTGGAGTTGGAGGAGTGCCATAATTCCCACACATGGAACTACTGCTGGCATTGTGACTTACATCCCCCTGACAGAAATTGACTTTTTATGAGCTGTGTGACCCCTGCTGCTGGAATTCAGGGGATAAGCCCACACAGCTGTGCAGTATTTTTGCACCAGCCCAGTGCAGAGCACGTGTGGCTGTGAAGCACAAGCCCAGCACTTGTCTGATGTCAAACAGCTCAGGTGTTTCAAACACTGCAGGCACAGAATGCCCATTTTCCTGTAGCACCCTGCCTCAGGACCCAGCTGCTCAGGCCAGCCCTGTGATGGTGTGGGAGACAGATCTGGAAAACCTGAGTGTGAGCTGGTGCCATTTGTGTTTCTGCATCTGCAAGGCAAACCTTGTGAAAGGACATCCTCCCCTGGTTCTCAGCAGCAGGACTTGGCAACCCCAACCTCACTGTTCCTGTGCCCACACTCATTTCCACTTAGCTCCCTGAACAAAAGCACCCAGCTAAAGTCTAAAAGTCCCTCTAATATTAACTCTGCTCCTTGGCAAATCCATCTGACAGAGCCCCCAACTTCCTGTGAAACATTTTCAACTGGGAGTTGTGCTCTGAAGGCCAAAATAGCCCTGCACTAAAATCTGTCTGCAAGGATCCCGATAAATAAAGCATCTTGAGCTAATTTTTAGCTGTTTGAAATGCAAATAAACACAAGCTTTACTTGTCAGCATGATCTTGCTGAATGATTTGGATCAACAGATGAAGCCAAGGCTGCAATTGCCTAAAAATATTGGTTTGAGAATTGAATCTGATGAATTTTTTAGAGTCTTATCTTCTACATACTGCTTCACTTTTCTTAGAGAAAAACCCATAAGATAGAAGTTTCTCTTGGCTTTTTAGTCTCCTTCAGTCTGACTATAATTTTAGTAGCATACAAGTAAAGATATCCCTATGTAAATCTTTTCATTCAGGACTTCTCGTTCCAAATGCTCTTCTAATATTAATGCTTAGTGGATGAACAATGTTTGAAGCCACGAAGAACTACGGTGGACTATTCAATTTACTTTCAACTGGAATCTGGAATATTTTACATTACCTGCTTGGAATTTTGCCATTTTATGAACTGCCTCAAGCATTCCTTCTCATGCTGTCCTCTGTCAGGTAAATTGCCATGGAAACTAATAAAGTCCAGAGAAATTAACTTGCTGAGACCCCGTTTCTTTCACAATTCTCAAGATTTGTACTACGATGAATTACAAACTCATTGGTCTCTCTGCTAGGGTAAAAACTTCATTATCAGTCACTATCAATTCCCTAGCCAATTTTGAGTCACTTCTTCCAAAATAGCCTGGAAATGCTTCTTGACTGAGTGGAAATTGCAGGGTTTATTCCCAGATGCAGCAATCACACTGAATACTGCTTCAAACCTAATGCAGATTATATTTAGAGTGGGTTTTTCTTTCTGAAGCAGTTCTCTCAAGAGCTGGTTCAAATAAGTGCACAATAGACAGTGGCTGCTGTTGTCACATGAAAATGTCAATTATTTTCTTCTCTGGGAAGATAAGAGGGTTTTTTTTGTTCTGAAAATCCCATGAACCAATATTTGAAGAACTGATAGTTTCATAAAACTGCCTTCAAGTTGTTCTTGTCTGAATTTTGGGGTAATTTCCTTGAGTCAGCTCTTCATCTTTGAAAATACAGGCATTCCAACTAAAGGTAAAATAACAGAACCAAGTTGTGTTGTCATCTGACTGGGGGTGGGCAAACCTTAGAAATAGTTATGCAATATTTTTTTTATTATTTAGATAGTAGGACTCTTTATTTCTGTATCTTGAAAACAAACAGATGTCCTATTGCTAGAGATCAAAATGTTTGCATCTCCCTGTTTAAGAACTTCTAGCATGTTTGAGATCAGAATTCTACCTACAAGTTTCTGCTCCTTCTAAAAAGAAGAGTTTGTTCCCTGGAGTTTTAGGAAATATCTGTGTTATTCTGTAGCTAAACAAAGAATCTGTATCTACCATATCTAGAAAAGTTCCCTCTGGGAGCTTCTCTTTTTTTGGCTCATTGAATTTTACTTGAATTTCTGAAGCCGTGGGTTGGATAGAACTTGTTGTGTTGCTTCATGAGGTGTTACATTTGTGACATGAGGTGGGAAATTATTGTTACTTTAATTTTGTGGACAGTTCTTAGCCTTTCATTTTCAAAAGCAAGGTGCCTGTTCAGCTCCCAACTCCTTAAGTGTTGCCAGGATAAAAATTTCCCAAGAGTTTAAATGAGCTCAAAGGGTGCTGCACCTTCAGCCCTCGTTTGCCCGTGGCTCTCTGTGATTCTGCCTGCTGAAAATCCCCTCTCACAGTTTATGCTCAGCCACATGGTCTCTCCAGCTCTTCTGGTTTCCAAGCTGGCATTGTTTCCTTCTTGAGGTTGTATTCATGGCAGGCATTTTGGAGGGGTAAGAGGTTTGCTGGTTAAGGACAGCAAACTCTGGTTTTGTGCATGTTAAGGTCAAAATGTAAAGTTTTTGGGAGGATGCTGATCCTTTGATGTTTGTTGTGAAACAAAAGGAAATGATTGTGCCCAATTGGCAATGCCTTACCAGCTACAAAAAATGATCCAAGAGGTTTTTGGAGTTGCCAGGTCAATGTGCAAGGAGGAGGTCCATGGTGGGGAGCCCTGTTGGCCTGCCGTGGCAGAGGAAAGCAGGTGATTCTCTCTCTGCCTTCATTCAGCCTTTGTTTGCACTTTCTTCCATCTCGCTGATCCCCCGTGCCACTGTCTGTGTGTTCACACTCCTCTGCTCTGCAATGGTTGTCCATTTCTGGGCAGACCCATCAGTTTCTGCTGGGCTGGAGCTTGTGATGAGATATCCACCAAAAATGGGCCAATTCTGCTAAGCTGCACTTTCTATTTCTGGTTGGAGCACAGGGTGAAACTTAGGTGGGTCAACTCTACTTTGACATTGCTCCTCCTGCTGCTGCTCCATCCAGAACCTGCATGAAGGCAGTTAGCACAACAGACAGCAACAATGGAGCTGGCAGGAGAGAAAGGGGAGCTTAGAGGGCGTGCAGGGCCCTGTTTGTGATACTCCTGTTTTCGGGAAAAGGACTGGCAGCCTGACTAATTCCATTGTTTATTCACTGGAGAAGGAACTTCTGACTCTGCAATCTGGTTAATGTGCTCAATTTAGATCTGTGTGCAAGTACTTGTGAATGAAATGTTGGTTTCAATTTTTCACAGCCATCAACTGTTGTTCTTTTTGTAAGCAACAGACATGCTAAATCTTTTTTGTTTTAGTCTGGTTGTTTTGTGATTAGTATTTACCAGCAGTATGTTTTATTTTGGCCTCTGCCCACCTGGATGCTGGGAGTCACTTTTGCACTCAGGCACTGAGTAGAAAGTGAAATCTACCTGGAACTGGCACTGGAGCATTGCATATTAATTTCTCCACTGCTGAACAGTTTTAAACTGTCTTTACTGGGAAAAAATGGTAGTACTCAGAAAGTTGTTCAGGTTCACTCTCTTGATGGTAGAGCCCATTTTCAGAGTGATAAACTGAAATAAAATGTCATCTCTATATTTTACACAGAGACAACAGTTAGAATTTAAATTCCCCTCTAGGCTCCCCGTCAGATGCTGTTGTGGAGCTGCATGAAATTGTACAGAGTTTCTACCTTTCAAATCTAACTTACCTCTTTAGCTGTGGAGATTTTTGCTCCTAAGTCCCTGAATTTGTTCTGAAAATCCCATGAACCAGTATTTGAAGAACTGATAGTTCATAAAACTGCCTTCAAGTTGTTCTTGTCTGAATTTTGGGGTAACTTCCTTCAGTCAGCTCTTCATCTTTGAAAGTACAGGCATTCCAACTGAGGGTAAAATAACAGAACCAAGTTGTGCTGTCATCTGACTGGGGGTGGGCGAACCTTAGAAATAGTTATGCAATATTTTTAATTATTTCAGTAATTCCCTATGAATCACACAGTTTGTATTTACTGTAATACTGAAGCATTTTTTAAAGGCTATGAATAAAAGAAAAGCTGAAACTCAATTATATAGCATGTACATTTTAATAAGTTTGATTTTTTTTAAAGATAAATAATTCCATTGATACACTTTTCTGTTTGAAGTTTTTTTAAAGATATATAATTCCATTACTTTTTTATCATTAAATTTTCATCCTCATTCTCTAGCATTTTTATACCAAGTGTTATCTGCTTCAAAAAAAGCCAAATGTAATCATTGCTGTAAGTATGGATTGTGTATATTATGGATGCTGGATCCAAACTGCTGGAGACGTTCCCTTGTCTCTGCTTTTCATACTTATTAAAATATGATTTAAAAAATAATGACTTTGATGATCTTTATTTTATAAGTTAAGTATTATTTACATTGTAATTTTTAAAGATTGTATCTGTGATAATCAGAATAATGTGAATTCTTTTAACTCTTTGGGAATGTTCAATCTTTCCTAGTCTAGTAATTAGAGGGAAGTATTGAATTGCTTCTAATGCTTTCTGACTGTAAGCATTTTATAGGAAACACTTTTGTGCTGAAGGCGCTATGTTTGCATTGTATTAATATCTGATTTTATCTTGAGAAATGTGGACAGCAGCATTGCAGCAGCACTGGATTTGTGAAATCAGAAGTTTCGTAGTCAGCCTCTACATCTGATTTTACTGCCAGATGAAGATCTTGAATATTGGCACACATATTCCTGATTAGTAATATTTACTGAAAACCAGTTCTATGGCAATATTTTAAAACATTTCGCTCAAAGGGTATTCTTCCAGGTCTTTTTTTTTTTTTTTTACATCAAGTTAAAAATATTTATCATAATAACATTATTTAGGTTTTGCCTTAATAATTATCTATATGTCTCATGCTTGAAATCTGTCTGTATCTTATGTTCCTTGGCTGGCTATTTTCAGTATTTCCAATTTGAAATCAGAATGTGTTTTTTTTCAGATTGCCTTCTTGTCAGAACCCAGGACATCCCTCTGGCTGCCCTGGAGCACTCCAGACCCTGGCAGAGGGCTCAGAGACCTTGGCACAGAGTCACAGACACCTGTGCCTTGGATTTTAGCCTGTGGAAACAATTCCCAACTCTGTGTGAGGAGTTACAAGCCACAAGAGTTTGAGTAGAGTGACAGTGAATTTATCACAGGGTGAAAAAGTAGAATTTTGGGGATTTAGAATGGGGGTTCAGGAGGCAAGAGGGAGGAATCCAGGCGTGTCCTGTGTTTCTTCTCCTTCTTCTTGTCCTCCATCTTCTGCTGGCATGGTGGCACTTCTGGATTGGTTTAGAGCAGAGACAGACTGTCTAACACAGGTGATAGGTATTGGAAAATTATTGTAAATAAAGCACAGGTAGTTCTTAGAGTAAAAAGCCAACAGCACCCCAAGGGCAGGGACTGTGCCACAACCCAACCTGCTGGACAGATCTCAGCAGGGCAGAGAAGGAATGGAATAGAGAAGAGAAAATAACCTTGAAAAGCAGAGCCGAGGAATGCTGACTCCTCCTTTGGTCTGGGAAAAAGGACTTTTGAATACCTCAGGAGCCATTTCAGCAACACCAAACCCGAGACCTTCTCATCTGAATGTATTTACCAGTGGCTAATGTGGTCACTGCCAGTGGGTACAGCTGGCATCACACGTGTGTGTCAGGAACTGTGGTGACAGGACGGGGGAAACGGCTTCAAACGGAAAGAAATGGGTTTGGACGAGACATTAGGAAGAAATTCTCCCCTGTGAGGGTGGGCAGGCCTGGCACAGGTGCCCTGGGAAGCTGTGGCTGCCCCTGGATCCCTGGCAGTGCCCAAGGCCAGGCTGGGCAGGGCTGGAGCAGCCTGGCACAGTGGAAGGTGCCCCTCTTCCTTTTCCTGCCTCTGCAAGGAAAGTCACCAAGGCTTTCCAGGTACCAGCCATGGCTCAGTGCCACACATCCTTATGCAAATCCAGGGCTCAGAGCAACCTTGACAACTGGGGTGTTAGGTACAAAGAAATAATTAACATTTCTGTTTCCTCTTTCTGCTTTTCTAGAGCTCCCTAACGAGTGCCCCAGAAATGGCACCCATACCTTACAGCAACACTTTCCTCCAGTTAATTAAGTCCCCAATTTAATGGCTCCTCACAATAAAGTGTTTGGGACCCCTTTTCCCAGTGGGTGGAAATCAGTGCTGGTTTTAGAAGCGTTAGGCTGTGGGCCATGCCAAGAAATTCCCTGGCAAACAGCTAGTTATGTCCACAGACAAAAGTCTGACAAAGAAACCGCTCGGAGCCGCAAGTCAGAGGCTTAACCATTGTTTGTGAGAGGTTCCTTTCCAGCTGGGGGCCGGGGTGTGCTGCCAGGGGATGTGGCCGGCCAGCAGAGCCCTTTGCTGGGACACAGCCCCAGGGATGGAGCCGTGGTGCAAGGCCCTCTCGGAGCAGGACGGAGCTCCCCTTCCGCTCTGCCGAGCACCAGCTCCCGGCTCCACAGCCCCGCTGCACCGAGGCAGTTCCAGCAGCCCTGTCAGCAGGTTACCGCAGGCCTGCCCTGCACAGCCTCAGTGCTCCAGGGCCGCTCCCGGCTCCACAGGCTCGCTGCACCAAGGCAGCTCCAGCAGCCCTGTCAGCAGGTTACTGCAGGCCTGTCCTGCACAGCCTGAGCGCTCCAGGGCCGCTCCCGGCTCCACAGCCCCGCTGCACCGAGGCAGCTTCAGCAGCCCTGTCAGCAGGTTACCGCAGGCCTGTCCTGCACATCCTGAGCGCTCCAGAGCCACTCCCGGCTCCACAGCCCCGCTGCACCAAGGCAGCTCCAGCAGCCCTGTCAGCAGGTTAGTGCAGGCCTGTCCTGCACAGCCTGAGCGCTCCAGGGCCGCTCCCGGCTCCACAGCTGCACCAAGGCAGCTCCAGCAGCCCTGTCAGCAGGTTACTGCAGGCCTGCCCTGCACATCCTGAGCACTCCAGGGCCGCTCCCGGCTCCACACCTGCACCAAGGCAGCTCCAGCAGCCCTGTCAGCAGGTTACCGCAGGCCTGCCCTGCACAGCCTGAGTGCTCCAGGGCTGCTCCCGGCTCCACAGCCCCGCTGCACCGAGGCAGCTTCAGCAGCCCTGTCAGCAGGTTAGTGCAGGCCTGTCCTGCACAGCCTGAGCGCTCCAGGGCCGCTCCCGGCTCCACAGCTGCACCAAGGCAGCTCCAGCAGCCCTGTCAGCAGGTTACCGCAGGCCTGTCCTGCACATCCTGAGTGCTCCAGGGCTGCTCCCGGCTCCACAGCCCCGCTGCACCGAGGCAGCTTCAGCAGCCCTGTCCGCAGGTTACTGCAGGCCTGCCCTGCACATCCTGAGCGCTCCAGGGCTGCTCCTGGCTCCACAGCTGCACCAAGGCAGCTCCAGCAGCCCTGTCAGCAGGTTACCGCAGGCCTGCCCTGCACATCCTGAGTGCTCCAGGGCCGCTCCCGGCTCCACAGGCTCGCTGCACCGAGGCAGCTTCAGCAGCCCTGTCAGCAGGGTACCGCAGGCCTGCCCTGCACAGCCTGAGTGCTCCAGGGCCGCTCCCGGCTCCACAGCTGCACCAAGGCAGCTTCAGCAGCCCTGTCAGCAGGTTACCGCAGGCCTGCCCTGCACATCCTGAGCGCTCCAGGGCTGCTCCCGGCTCCACAGGCTCGCTGCACCAAGGCAGCTCCAGCAGCCCTGTCAGCAGGTTACCGCAGGCCTGCCCTGCACAGCCTGAGCGCTCCAGGGCCGCTCCCGGCTCCACAGCCCCGCTGCACCAAGGCAGCTTCAGCAGCCCTGTCAGCAGGTTACCGCAGGCCTGCCCTGCACAGCCTGCCTGAGAGCTCCAGGGCCGCTCCCGGCTCCACAGCTGCACCAAGGCAGCTTCAGCAGCCCTGTCAGCAGGTTACCGCAGGCCTGCCCTGCACATCCTGAGCGCTCCAGGGCCGCTCCCGGCTCCACAGCCCCGCTGCACCGAGGCAGCTCCAGCAGCCCTGTCAGCAGGTTACCGCAGGCCTGCCCTGCACAGCCTGAGCGCTCCAGGGCTGCTCCTGGCTCCACAGCCCCGCTGCACCAAGGCAGCTCCAGCAGCCCTGTCAGCAGGGTACCGCAGGCCTGCCCTGCACAGCCTGAGTGCTCCAGGGCCGCTCCCGGCTCCACAGCTGCACCAAGGCAGCTTCAGCAGCCCTGTCAGCAGGTTACCGCAGGCCTGCCCTGCACATCCTGAGCGCTCCAGGGCTGCTCCCGGCTCCACAGGCTCGCTGCACCAAGGCAGCTTCAGCAGCCCTGTCAGCAGGTTACCGCAGGCCTGCCCTGCACAGCCTGAGCGCTCCAGGGCCGCTCCCGGCTCCACAGCCCCGCTGCACCAAGGCAGCTTCAGCAGCCCTGTCAGCAGGTTACTGCAGGCCTGCCCTGCGCAGCCTGAGCGCTCCAGGGCCGCTCCCGGCTCCACAGGCTGCACCGAGGCAGCTTCAGCAGCCCTGTCAGCAGGTTACCGCAGGCCTGTCCTGCACAGCCTGAGTGCTCCAGGGCTGCTCCCGGCTCCACAGCCCCGCTGCACCAAGGCAGCTTCAGCAGCCCTGTCAGCAGGTTACCGCAGGCCTGCCCTGCACAGCCTGCCTGAGAGCTCCAGGGCCGCTCCCGGCTCCACAGCTGCACCAAGGCAGCTTCAGCAGCCCTGTCAGCAGGTTACCGCAGGCCTGCCCTGCACATCCTGAGCGCTCCAGGGCTGCTCCCGGCTCCACAGCCCCGCTGCACCGAGGCAGCTTCAGCAGCCCTGTCAGCAGGTTACTGCAGGCCTGCCCTGCACATCCTGAGTGCTCCAGGGCCGCTCCCGGCTCCACAGGCTCGCTCCGGCCGGGCGGAGGCCGCTGCTGCACGGCGGGGCAGCCCCAGTGGGAACCCCGCTTCCTTGGGGAAGCCTCCCCCAAGGCCGGGATTCGTGTGTGCCACACCACGGCGATTCCACTGTGCTTCGCAGTGAAAAACCAGCTCAGTCTGCTGGCAAAGCACCCAAGGGTCTTACTGCACCTCAGTTGTGTGCCGTGGCTTCTGAATTCCCTTGGTCGGAGTGTTCGGCAGGATGAAATTTTGATTTAATTTTGTTCAAAGTTCTGAGCAATCAACAAATGCAGCCACATTTCTCTTCGCAGAGAAAAGCAAGGCCCAATTCTTCCCAGGAATATTTCTGGGATTGACATTCCCTGAACCTCAGAGAAAGGAAACACAATTCTGATCTCACTTGCAGTGCCCGTGGTTGTGCCCCAGCAGAATGCAACGTGGAGATTGTTCCCCCACAGGGATGGGGCTTGGTTCCCTGCCCTGCCAGGGCCAGCTCTGTGTGTGTGTCAGGACTGTGGGGACAGCCACGAGATCCTGGGCAGTGTGAGCGGGCTGAGTGCTGGGCAGATGCAGTTTAGATGTAATGTAACACAGTGTAATATAAAATAGAATAATAAAGTATAATAAAGTAATTAATTAGCCTTCTGATGAGATGGAGTCAGGTGCATCATTCTCTCCCCTCGTCAGGGGATGCCTGCAAATACTATAAACAAAACTCAGATTTTTTTTTTTTTTAATTAGATACATTTGTCTAAAATAATCCTGTCTAGTTTAACTTATGCCTTTTTCCTTTACTTTTGTGCATTATATTTTTACAAGTGGGGACTA
>NC_082346.1:4697500-4735000 GCF_027477595.1 Haemorhous mexicanus
TCGCTTTGCTTTTGGCGAAGCGAGCTGCGGCTGTGCGGATGCAGGCAGGCTCGCTTGGGCTTGGGCTTTGGGCTTTTAATTTTTTTTTTTTTCGGCGGGGAGGAGAAAAAAAAAAAAGAAAAAAGGCTAAGCAAAGAAGCAACCCAAGGCGATCCGGCCAGGAATATTTCTGGGCTTTTGGGTCGGGTTTCGGGGTTTGTGGCTACCGCGGGTTTCGCAGACGGGGAGCGCGCCTTGGACGCATTTTCGGAGGCGCGGTGGCTCTCGGGGAGCAGAGGGCGAGGATGGCGGCGGGGCCGGGGCCGGACCCGGCTGGGCAGCGGAGGGGAGGGAGGGGTGCGCTCGGTGCCTCGGCGGGGGCTGTGCGGCTCGGGCGGGAGCGGAGGGTGCTATGGTGGGCGCTGTGCTTCCCGCAGGTCACAGCGGCGTGAACCAGCTCGGCGGGGTGTTCGTCAACGGGAGGCCGCTGCCCGACTCCACGCGGCAGAAGATCGTGGAACTCGCTCACAGCGGCGCCCGGCCCTGCGACATCTCCCGGATCCTGCAGGTGAAGGCGGCGGCGCCCCCCGTCCTCCCACCGCTCCGTCCGCTCCGCTCCAGCGCCGCTGTGTCACCGCCGGGCGCTAATGCGACCCCCCCACACCCACCCACCATCACCACCACCCGCCTTCCAGCCTAATAAAACGATCCATCTGCTCGGTTGTTGCTGCAAATAGACCTTTTGATGCGTATATATATATATATATATATGCCTTTTCAAATATTGCAATTTTTGCTTTTCGTTCCCCCTTATTTCCATCCGGTGATAACCTGCACTGTCGTTACAGTTAGCTCGCTGTAATAAACTGAATTATACGGCTCGGCATAATTTCAGTTTCCTCTCCTTCCCTCCGTACCCCCCGTATTTACTTATGATTTTGTGATATCTGTATGCATTTGGCGTGGCTTACTGTTTTTGGTTTGTTTTCTTTTTTTTTAATTTTTACCCTTTTTTTTTCTTCCAAAAAGCAAAACAATACTAAAAAAAAAAAAAAGGCGAAAAAAGAGAGAGAGAGAGTTAAAAGAACCCCCCTCAAAGCCACGCTGTTTTAGCCCGGAATCTGTCCTTACGGACATTCCCGCAATCTGGCGCAGTTCAGGGGTATTTTGTAAATGTAGGTCTTGAAAACCCTTCACTCACCCCTTCCCCCTCAAGTCCTTTGGCTAAGAGCAGTGAGAAGGATGGAGACTAGTCTGGTTTACCTATTGTTCGCATTTAAGGCGTATTTTAACCTTGATACTAAGATAATTACGTTTTGACCAGATGATTTTTTTTTTCTTCCAAATGTTTTTAAAGTATCACTTTTGTAGAGGGTAGGGCCACGAATGTAATTTTTTTTTTTAAGAAAAAAAAAAAAAAGACTCTCTAAGTAAGTTCTCATACCATTTAAGGTATATTTTTGTGTTATAGACCCATGCAGATGCAAAAGTCCAAGTGCTGGACAATCAAAACGTAAGCTTGTCATTGTTTAATGCATACTTAAACAATTTTATTTTTGTCTTGAAATTATTAATAATGTGATTTTCTGTCCGCTTCCCTATCCAGGTGTCGAATGGATGTGTGAGTAAAATTTTGGGCAGGTATTACGAAACTGGCTCCATCAGACCCAGGGCAATCGGAGGTAGTAAACCGAGAGTAGCGACTCCAGAAGTTGTAAGCAAAATAGCGCAGTATAAACGAGAGTGCCCCTCCATCTTTGCGTGGGAGATTCGAGACAGATTACTATCAGAGGGGGTCTGTACCAACGATAATATACCCAGTGTAAGTTCATGAAAAAAACCTTCCTGTGTGCCGTGTACAATGCTGGGTAGCCGTAGCGAGCCTCTGCTTCCTTTGTTTTGGTATCAGAAGAGAGGATAGCAGGTTCATATCATTTGCATGTGGCAGGGTCAGACGCATTTTTTCATACAGAATCTGACAAATGCCTTTAAGGAGGGAAAAAAAAATAAAAAACAATATGCGGGTCACCCCTGTGCCTGGCGCCTCAGGTCTGCAAGCATCAGTCGGAGCCATCACTCTGGTTTTGCAGGGTTGGGTTTGGGGCGCTTTTTTTTCCCTTTGCTTTTTTTTTTTTTTTTTTTTTTTCTCTCCTTCTTCCCCCCCTCCCCAGTGGTTTGTTTGTTTGTTTGCACCACCACCACCAGCAGTGAGCGAGTCGGGGCGGCAGGGACGGCCGCGGCGCTCGGGGAAGTCTTGACTTGCGCCCAGGTCGAGCCGCCCGCTGCGCAGGGGGACGCGGGGCTTGCGCGGGTGCCTGGCGGGGAGCGGGCTACCGCACTACCATTGCCTTTCCTGTCCTTTGCCTTCCAGGTGTCGTCGATAAACAGAGTCCTACGCAACCTGGCTAGCGAAAAGCAACAGATGGGTGCCGACGGGATGTACGACAAGCTAAGGATGCTGAACGGCCAGACGGGGACCTGGGGCACCCGGCCCGGCTGGTACCCCGGCACCTCGGTACCCGGGCAGCCCACACAAGGTAAGGGACAGCGCGCTGGCCGCTCCCCAGCCCGGGGCGGCCCGGTTCGGCTAGGTTCGGCCTCGTCCGGCGGAGGTGGCCCCGACGCGGGTCCAAATTGCCCCTTCCCCGGCCGCCGGGCTGAGGGTGGCGGGGTTCTTGCCGCCGCCTCCCCGGGCGGCTGCGGGCAGGTGGGTGCGGGACTGGCGGCACGGTGGGCGTCCAGCCCCAGCTCCGGCCCGGCGGTGGGCAGGGGAGCACAGGAGCATCCTCTGCCAAAGCCGCGGTGCCAGCAGCCGGGCGGGATCGGGGGCTCAACCTTAACCTCGTCCATCGCCCGGTAATTAGGGCTCCCGCTCCCTGCCCGGGCCGCCTTCCCGCGCCGGGGTCTCTCCCCAAAGCCGGGGCGATCGGTAACTATCTCCGTAGGGCTGATTGTAATTCCTCCTCAATGGACCCGAAACAACTTTGTAAATATAGGAAACTGTTTATCCTGAAGATTAATAGGTATTTGTTGTAGGAATGACAAGGGGATAATATGAAGGATAATGGGATGTTACGTTACATACTTAAGATGGTTAATGGCTTCTTTTTGAATGCGGGCTCTGTTGAGCCTCGGCTCTCCCTGTCTCTGGTCATTCCTTTAGAAGAGGTGTCTATATACAACAACCTGCATTTTGTTTTCACCCCGCAAGGAAAAAAAAATCGGTAACAGTGTGCGGAATATCTGGTACAAAGGATGTTTCTGTCACACGCAAGAATTTGTTATGGGAACAATTCTGTCGCTATGTAATTGCTCATTAGAGATCGTTTTGTTTCTCATTAAGGCGACATGAATAAGCGTCTAGTTGAAGGAGACAGCTGTAGAAATGTTCCACAGGAGACCTCTGGACACGATATGGCACCGCTTGCCAATTAGACATGTCAGTTTTAAGAGAAGAAAACAGTCTATGAAGGACACTAGAAAGATAGAGCGGAGTCCTCGCTTCCCCCACCCCCCCTTTGGTGTTTTTTTGTTGTTCGGTTGCGGGGTTTTCTTTTGGCATTTTGTTGTGCCCGATGTCCACCCCAGGAACCGGGGCCGCCCTGGCCTCGCCCTTACCTGCGGGGCTGGGCCCTGCCCGGGCTCTCCCGGCGGGCCCGGTGCCCTTCTCTCGCTGCCCGCACCCGCGATGCGGAGCGCGGAGCGCTGCTGCGCGGGGCAGCGCGCCCACCGCCCCTGCGGCTCCAGGCCGCCCTCCGCTCCCGCCGGCGAGCGATTTGGCCTTTTTATTTATTTATTTTTCCTTAGGAAAGGCTTTAATTGGAGAAATTTCGTGCTCCCCGCCGCAGAGCGCTGCTCGGAGGAGCAGCCCTTGCGCGGGTGCGGAGCGGGCGCACCTGGGCCCGGCGGCCCCTGGCCGCGCCCGCGCTGCGGCAGAGCCGCCTGTGCCCGGGGCGGGGGCTGCGGGTGGCCCTTTGGGGGCCAGTGGTGTCCCTTTCCCGTGGCGTGGGGACGAGCGCAGTTTCCGCAGGGGAGCGCGGGCCCCGGGCAGGAGGATGCGCGGCCGGAGGACCTCGGGAGCCCTGTCCGAAATCCGCACATGAGGCGGTGCGGAGCGGGCAGGGCTCGGGCCGCGGGTGCGCGTGGGCAGCAGCGGCGAGGGGGAGGCAGGCAGGCGCTTAAAACATCCGCATGGCAAAATTAAAATTAATAAAATGGATTTCCTCTGGAATATTCATGCTCCCTCTAATGTTTTTCCCTTGCAGGGATATGCTACTGGATTTTAAGAGTCCATTACTCAAAAAGCATAAGGCGAGGTTAGGTCTCAGAGGGGTACAAATATGGTCTCAATCTGATAAACGCCATGCAGCAGTGAATAAAATAATGGATACATGAGGGCTGACAGAACAAAAAGAGACATCTCTATCCGGGAGAAATTCTCCAGTGATTTAGTGGTTTTAGGGATCACCGAGACACTGTTTCTTATCTTTTTTTTCTCCCCTCCCTCTCTTATAAGACTAAAGCCTTCTATAGGATTTAGACACTTTCTCTTTCAACAGATGCTACAATGTTTTGATCCCGGCTCTATAGCTGAGAGGTGCTGCAATTGGTTTGCTATCTTTTTTTGCTTGTTTTCCGCCTCACTGATTAAGACACTAAGAAACTAAGGAATGATTTTATTTCCCAGCGTCTTTTTTTTTTTTTTTTTTTTTTTTTTTTTTTTTTTTTTTTTTTCCAGGAAACAAATCCTATACCCAGCGTCAGATGGTCTGGCTATAGGATAATAGGGACGGACATTCACTTGCTTTCTTACGGATTAGGTCTGGAAGGTGGAACAGCCCTATTGAGATAGCTTCTTTTAGGGGCTTTAAAAAAACCCAAACAACCAAAACTCAAAGAAAAAAAAAAAAAAAAGAAGAAGAAAAGAAGGGGTGTGTGTCTAAAAAGAAGATATCTTAATTGTCCGGGATGGGGTTGGAAATGACCATAAGCGAGTTTAGGTGAAACGTTATGTTGGCTGAAAGATTTTGGGGGGACGGGGTTGGAAATGACCATAAGCGAGTTTAGGTGAAACGTTAGGTTGGCCGAAAGATTTTGGGGGGACGGGGCTGGAAATGACCATAAGCGAGTTTAGGTGAAAACTTTAGGTTGGCCGAAAGACTTCGGGGAGACGGGGAGCGCACCGAGGCGGGGTGGCAAAAAAGTACGGCCTCAAAACTTTGGGTCGGGGACGCCCGGTTCGGGAGCGGCCCGGTGGGCTCCCTCTGTCCCCCGACAGGTTCGGGGCGCTCCGCGGAGCCCTCCCGGCTCGGGGGGCCGCGGCCATCCCCCCGGGCGCCCCCCCGGCCCCCGGGCGCTGCGGGCGCGGCCCGAGCGGACAGTGATGGATGAGGGCGGTGGCGGAGGTGAGCGCGGCCCCTCCGCGGGCGGGCGCGGCCCCCGGCGCTGCCACCCGCGCTTGGCAGGGCGCTGCCCCGCCGCGGCGGCCGTCCCCGGGCCCGGGGCTTTGTGTGCCCTGAAAGGCGGCTCCCCCCGCCCCCCCGCTATTCACCCGCCGCCGGCCGCCTCAATGGGGCTGCGGCCGCCCATATGGTGACCACGGCCGCTGAATCCCTGTGTTTAAATGGAGGAGAAAGTTCGGGTTTTAAAACATTTCAAAGTGGTTGAAAGGGTCCCACCAGATCCTGTCACAATTCCCCCCGAGCTTTGAAGACCGAGGCCATTGTTCGCCGATTATAAATGATATTACTTTAAAGTTGATTTCCCACAATATTTAAAGGATGTCGCGGGAGTGTCGCTATTTATTTTTGGCGTAACTTTTCAAGGGAATTAGCATAAGTAGCCCATGCGTCCCTCACCCCGGCTCCCTCTTTATGCGACATCAAAACGCTTCGAAAAATATGCTTTGAAAGGAGAGGGAGAGCTCATTTAGGACAACGACTTCTCTGCCTCGCCGGCAGCCTCCGTCCCTCCGGCCCCGGCGGCCGGGGGTGCCCGCCGAGCCCCCCAAGAGCAGCCGGCCCCGGGCCGCAGCCGCCTGTGCCCGAGAGCCGAGCACAATGAAAGTTTCCCCTGTTTAATGACAGAAATTACATTAAAAGTGGTGGAAATGCCCTAATTAAAAATGTACCACTTAAATGATATGCCAAGCGCTCAGCTGCAGAACAGCGTATTTAGCTAGTTAGTGAACTCGCTACTATTTCTTTTAAAATTACATGTTAAAATTTTAAAAGAAATCTTACTTTTCTCTGGTGCAACACATTACAAAGAATGGACAGTCCTTTTATCTAAATATAAAATTCCATTTTCAGCAATTATAGCCTGTTCTTGGTGATGATATAATTACAGCTGTGCTCAGTAATAGGTGTCAAGGCAATGCACACTCATACAATAGTTGAATAAAACTGCAGAACAATGCAGGCACTTCTAAATTCACAACCTTTAAAATGAAATTGACTGTGCAGAATTCAAATAAAAACTGGATAAATATTTTTTTTAAAAGATTACAAGCTTGGTTTGGTTTCTTAATAGCATTTTCTGCAAACCTATCAACATCTAATTGATTAGATAGGAATTACTGATTATAGATAATCTGAAATACTGAACATCACTATTTTAAATATAGCAATAGGTAAATAAATGCAGCAGATGGAGGAGACCGCCATGGCACTCCAGCAGGGATTCATGGAAAGAATCACTTTCAGGGGAAAGTATTTTTATGCAGGTTTTATTCCAGAGGGAAAACAAAATGAAATTAAGACCAGGTGATGATGATAATTCCTCATCTCCGATGTTTACGTAAGGCTGGAAACCGAAATGTTTCCGTGTTACCTGTGCCATTAGCGCCGCGTTGCTTTGATACCCGAGACGTTTTCAAGGGAGGGTGTCAGCAAACATGGCTGAACTCGTTTCCAGTTGCATTATTTCTCTGATAGGGATCTCTTCAAACAAGGGTACCTGCATTTCACTTTCCGACTCTCTCGGTTCCACAGATGGCTGTCCGCAACAGGAGGGAGGAGGGGAAAACACTAACTCCATCAGCTCTAATGGAGAAGACTCAGACGAGGCCCAAATGAGACTCCAGCTGAAAAGGAAGCTGCAGAGAAATAGGACATCCTTTACCCAAGAGCAAATCGAAGCCCTTGAGAAAGGTGAGTGACATTTTCTATGGCTGAAGCAGGAGAGAAAACAAAATGTGCCCTGACTGCATTACCAGCCGGATGTAAGCACGGCATTCCTGTGCCTTATATATATGTATATATTTAAACCCTGTGGCTCCCTCCGTGCTCTTTTATTCCAGAGCTCCAAATATTCATTGCTGGCCGTGGTGTGCCCTGCAAAGCTGTTAAAATAGCTTTCAAAGGCGAAGTGTTCAGGGCACACATCACACCCATGCTGCACCCCGGGCTTATCTTAGGGGAATAACTCTCCTCCTGTCCGTCCACTGTGCTGCTTTGCTGGGGAGGCGAGGGCAGGCAGGGGGCTGGCAGAGTCCTCCACGCCTGCCCCCACCTCACTCCCCATCCCCAGTGCCTGGGGCTAGGAGCAGGTGCCCTTTTCCCTGGCCGGCCTGGGCGCACCTCGCCTCTGACCCGCCGCAGAGCTTTGTCCTCATTTTGCGCTGTTAGCCAGCGACGTGCCATTTCGCTTCTTGGTGACAGGGTCAGAGCTGCCTTGGGGACCCCCTCGGTGGAGGCAGAAGCCCTGGCTGCTTCTTGAGAGATGCAGCACTGCACCCAAGCCTACCCATCCCCATGGCAATGCTCCCCAGCAGGCAAGGCGTCCTCCTCGCTAGCACACAGGAAGAAAGCTCAGCTTTGCCCTTACAGTGATGCTTCTTAGGAACATTTAGAGCACAGGCTGTGCAGGAACAGCTCTGGTTTTACAGTCAGCCACATCAACTCTGCAGCTAATGCAAGAATATTTCCTTCTGCAGAATTTGAGAGGACCCACTATCCTGATGTGTTTGCAAGAGAGAGACTAGCTGCTAAAATAGACCTGCCTGAAGCAAGGATACAGGTACTGATTTGCTCTGCAATTGTAACTATTATTATTTTTACTATTACTACTCTGATTTTGTTACTCTTGGCTTCTCAAAGCACGGGGCAACCCATATTTATAACCAGGTATTTGCCCATACCCTTCTTTTAGGAAAATAGCAGCAGCTGGCTTTGCTTTCACCCGCTGCTTTGCTCTTGAGCTGCGTGGGGGAGGCCCCATGCCTCTAGCCCTTGTAAAGTCACTCACATCTCTCAAATGCTGTATTTCCAGGTGTGGTTTTCCAACAGAAGGGCCAAGTGGAGAAGGGAAGAGAAGCTGAGGAACCAGCGAAGACAAGCCAGCAACACTCCCAGCCACATTCCCATCAGTAGTAGTTTCAGCACAAGCGTTTACCAGCCGATCCCACAACCAACCACCCCCGGTAATGCCACCAACCCCTCACCTCCATCCATCCATCCATCCTCTGGGCCAAATGAAACTCTGAGGCTGTGCTGCCAGTTGTAATTGTGGTTAAACTAATGTGTTCATCTATCTGTCTATTCTATTATAGTTTCCTCTTTCACATCAGGTTCCATGTTGGGCAGGACGGACACAGCGCTCACGAACACGTACAGCGCGCTGCCGCCCATGCCCAGCTTCACCATGGCCAACAACCTGCCTATGCAAGTAAGTCCAGTGCCACGCCAGGGCACGGCATTCCTTGGGGACTCAGCAACCCCTGGGCTGTGTGGGAGTGTGGGTGGGGACCCTTCCTCCATGCCATGAGGGATTACAGACCCAAACCATTCTGCAGGGAAACCTGCACCCAACAACTTCCTTTGGCATCTGAAAAGATGCCCTGTTTGGGGGAATCAGAAGGGAAAGGGCACTGAAAGATGTGGTGCTCAACAAACACTTTTGTCAGGTTTCCAAAGAGAAAAGTCCTCAGATTTGCAAGGCAACAAATCTGGGATTAAAAAAAATGCTGTCTGGGAGAAAAAAAAAAATGGTTAACCTCTGGAACTCACTGATGCCATATTGTGGAAATTGCTGGCTGAATAAGCTGCTGGAGGGATCCGACCTTCTGGATGTAGGTAACGTGGCAGAGGCACATTAGGAACACCTGAGAGAGGGAAGGATGTGATTAGCATCAGTGGTTATGCCAGCTAAGCCAGAATTGCAAGAGCTGTCAATCCTCATGCCTGAAAGCATTAGCTGATCACCAGCTGGGTTAGGAAGAAATCTATTCCTTTGGGGTCTGTTTCTATAGACCTTTCAGATGCAAAATTCCTCCTTTTTTAATGGTGGGGTTGGCCTAGGAAGGTGCTGGCCAATTACGGGAGTTTTACAGCTTTGTCTGAGGCACAGAGCATTGACCACTGCTAGAGACAGGCGAGCAGATTAGAGAGCCTGACTCCTTCGCTGCAGCAATTACGATGTTACTAATTGCTGAACCAAAATTAACCAAATAAAGTTAGAGTCTTGCAAGTCTGTGGAAAGAAACGGTGCTGGCTGGGTTGCTGCTCCGTGACGTGCGAGGCCAGCGGCGCCGTCCCCGGCAGCGGGGCTGGGAGCAGATGACAAAAGATCAAAAGGCTGATCCAGGAGGGGACCCTTGGGAAAGCAGGAGGCCCCTGATTCACCACTGGGCACCTGGGCAGGGACTCAGCACGTGTGATCCTGGCTGGAAAACGCTGCCTGCATGGTCAGTGTGGCAGGGCAGCCAGGAGGGCTCGGAGGGGTCTCTCTGCGGGTGCACAGAGCTTTGTGTGCTCTCCCAAAGCTAGTGGGGCTCTCAGGGAGTGCTGCTGGAGAAGGCGTGTGGCAGGGATGTGCAGACAGGAAATATGTGCAGACGTGTCGGGTCTCGTGCGCTCGGGGTGGGAATTACTCATCCTGCTTCCCGTTCCCTCGCTGTCTCCCTTGATCAGGGCTGTGCTGGTCCCTGCTCAACCGGCAGCCAGGAGCAGGAGAAGACCCTGCTTGGTCCCTCTCCAGCACTGTGCCATTCCTCAGCCCCTGCCCCCAGCTGCTGTTCCCCCCGGGTAAATTGGGTTTTAGGGGTTGGAGTTGAGGTAAACGGAGATGTCTGTTCTGGGATGCTGCTGGCACAGGTTTGGGGTGGCTGAGGCTCCGATAGGGATCAATGCATACCTGTGAGTGGGGTTAGGAGATTCCTCTGCAGAGCCTTGGTCCCCCCCAGCCCCACAGGTGGTCTGTGTGTATGAGCCCCACGCTGGCAGATGCAGGACCAGCCTCTGTGCCTCAGTGGAGTGACTTTAGTTACAGCACTGAGTGCGAGGGAACTACACCCAGTGCGAGGTAAGATGCTGGCCCTGTCTCTGGCTGCAGGTGGGAGGAGACATCTTCTAAAAGGAAGATGAGTATAAAGGAGGGCAGCACTCAGCCTTAGGGATGTAATACCTCCATCAGCACCTGGATGTAGGGATCTGCTCACTGAGCATGTCTGAAAAAGCACCAGTAACTGTCCATATTGATTTTTAGCCCAAAAGCCTCCATGAAGGGCCGGCTTGGTTGGGTTCCTAAAAAGGTCTTTACATTGGGGTGCCTGAATTTGAAACTTGAAGCTGATTTTTGCTGTCTGAGGGCTGGCACGTCCACGCCCAAGAGTGTGATGCTGTCTTTAGCTGCACAGCCACTGACCACGTTGTGCTTTGCCCCCACAGCCCCCGGTCCCCAGCCAGACCTCCTCCTACTCTTGCATGCTGCCCACCAGTCCATCGGTGAATGGACGGAGCTATGATACATACACCCCTCCTCACATGCAGACACACATGAACAGCCAGCCCATGGGCACCTCTGGCACCACTTCCACAGGTGAGTGACCCCCTGCTCCCCCTGCCCTCTCTGCTCCAGCCATCAGGCTTTTCACCTCTATTGGCTGCGAGAAGGCTCTCCCCATCGTTGGGGGAGGTCTCTCTGCTGGGATTCGTTGCTGCCATAGCAGGCAGAAGATGAAAATGTATAACCTTGCAAACTAGAGCAAAAAATTCTGATTTTTAAGCTGCTTCTTGGAGGGCTAGATGGAAAGAAAGCTGATTAACAGAGGTGGTGTGGAAATAGCAGGACAGAGGCAAGCTCTTTAGTGAGCCCTCCATGCCTCAAAATATTCTCTGTATAATTAAATTCCAAATCAGCATTTATTTCAGCATTAAATTTCAGCAGAGATATTCACAGGGGTGAGGTTAAGTGTATGTGAAGCTGATTGCAGCACTGGGCACATTTTTACTGTGTCTGTGTCAGACATTATTTATTGCTAAAGGTTTGAAGTTATCAAAGAGGCAGGGAACCTGTAGAAATATTAGCCCATGCATAAAAAAGGCAAATCAGGGTAAAAAAGGGCAAGTGTCAGCAGAAACAGGAGCAATCCAGGCACTTTTCAAAAGAATAGAACTGTTCTGTGTATTTTGGGCTGAATTCTCCACTGGTACAAATGAGCTAAGGCTCTGGCATTTATCTCAAAGCGTGAAAGTTTATTTATAACAACAATCAGTGAGAGGTGCATAATTTTTAAAATATATACAGCCCCAACCCCTGGTTCCACAGGCTGGTAGATGGTGAGATTTGTTGTTTGTTGGAATAATTTGGCGTTTGCTGGAATACAAACTCAAATCTGTGAAACTGTGAAGCAAAAGTCGTGCTATGAATAGAAAAACTAAAATATCCATTTTCCCTCTCAATTTTCAGGTCTCATTTCCCCTGGAGTGTCAGTTCCAGTTCAAGTTCCTGGCAGTGAACCCGATATGTCTCAATACTGGCCAAGATTACAGTAAAACATGTGTTAATTCCGTAAATGACTATATGGACAACAGTTGGATGTTCAGCAGTATTTTATAAAGGAAGAATGGCTCTCAGAGTACTTCTGTACTGCAACTGTGCCCTATGCTGTAACACATGGAAAAGACTTTCACATGGACCTTTGTACACTGAAGGCATTATATCAGTTGGAACAAATCTTCATTTTGGTATCCAAACTTTTATTCATTTTGGTGTATTATTTGTAAATGGGCATTTGTATGTTATAATGAAAAAAAAAAAGAACAATGTAGACTGGATGGATGTTTGATCTGTGTTGGTCATGAAGTTGTTTAAAAAAAAAAAGAAAAGGAAAAAAAAAAAAGAAGCCATGATCAACAAGCTTTGCCACGAATTTAAGAGTTTTATCAAGATATATCGAATACTTCTACCAATCTGTTCATAGATTATGGATTGATGTTCCAAGTTTGTATCATTCCATTGCATATAATTAAACCTGGAACAACACGCACTAGATTTATGTAAGAAAAATATCTGTTGGTATTTCCAAAGGTTGTTAACGGCTGAAGCTATGTGCAAACAGGGGTTAAGAGAGAGCTGCCATGAAGAAGAGAGTTTGATAGATAAAAGGTAGATTGTGTCTTCGATATAATCCGATTTGTTTTATGTCGAAATGTAAGTATTTGTCTTCCCTAGAAATCTCCCAGAATGATTTCTATAATAAAGTTAATTTCATTTATATTTGACAAGAATATTCTATAGATGTTTTATACACATTTTCATGCATCATACGTTTCTTTTTTGGTCGGCAAGAGTTAATTGTTCTTAGATATAGTTGTACTACTGTTCACAGTCCAATCATCTTTGTGCATCTAGAATTCATTCCTAATCAATTAAAAGTGCTTGCAAGAGTTTTAAACTTAAGTGTTTTGAAGTTGTTCACAACTACATATCAAGATTAACCATTGTTGATTGTAAAAACCATGCCAAAGCCTTTGTATTTCCTTTATTATACTATTTTCTTTTTAACCTTATAGTGTGGTGTTGCAAATTTTGTTACTGTGCTAGGTTAATCTCATTAAGTTTTATTTTGATTTTATTTTCAGTTTTCAGTTAGGAGGGGCTCTTCAGGAGCACTTTTACAGAGTTTCAGCCCTTTCACCAGCCTGTAACTTGGGCTAACAAAAAGAAGACAATGTTAAGTTTAATTTTGATTTTATTTTCAGTAAGGAGAGGTTCTTAAGGAACACTTTTACAGAGCTTCAGCCCTTCCACCAGCCTGTAACTTGGGCTAACAAAAAGAAGATAGGTTCGCGTATCTAACTGAGAGCAGGAAGAGGTTGTTTATTTAGCTGAGGTTTCTGGGGATGCTCTAAATGAACTCCAGAATCCAGCAGAATTTCCAGAGGGGATTTGCACCGTGCCAGGCCTGTGTCTGTCTGTCCCTGTTGTACCTAAAGGACGCACGGACACACGTATACCCAGATATGCACCCCCCACTTCTAAAAATTGTTTTTGTTAGGATGCTTGAAAGGGGAAAAAAACAACCCAGCTGCGTTTTTAACAGGCTCTTTGGGAGAGTGAATGCCATCCCTTTATATTGCCACACAGCACAATCTTAGTGTAATTTTCCATTGAACTTGTAACCTGGTTAATACCTCAATGCGCTTTGTGTGAGGGTTGTTAGTGTGGGCGTGGGTGGAGAGCTGCATGTCAAGGAATAATGAGAGAAGACAAATCAACAGGCAACAACAATGCGAGCTGGGACTGGCTAGTGAAAGCTAAAGGCCTTTAGTCACTGGCAGGGAAATCTAAACATTCCCATATCTATGAAGCTGGCTCATTGTGCTGCAGTTGTTACTCTCGATGCTGTGCTGAAAAAGGGATCTCATGATTAAAAAGCCAATGTGCGGGGAGTTTTGAGTCAAAGCACAGGCATCACAAGCAGCCTTTGTGAAGCAGAGATACCATCTAGACTGGTTATGTTTTCCTTTTGGTATATTTGTCACAGCAGATAGCACTTCACTGGAGACTTGGGGTAGCAGGGCTGTGCTGCTGAGGTGGCTGCAGTGCTGCAGATGAGATTAAATGCACGTAAACTCAGGATCCTTTAGGGAAAAAGAGTAGCTTTGCTCAAAGCATGAGATGATGGTTATTAAAATGAAGAGCTTAAAGCGAGAAAAAGTGAGCTTTGATTTTGATACTGGTCAGTTTTAAGTGTATTTTAAGTTTTAAAGGCATCCATTCACAAATGTCAAAGAAACATCCGTTTTAATTTTTTTTTTAGTACATATTTTTATCAGACCTGCATGTAATGTATTTATAAGAAAGAGATAAATTGCATTAAACACCACAACAGGCAGGTCCCTCCTCACACAGCTAACTTGAATCCGGGAACAATTAATTACAGGTACAAACCCAGCACTTCTACAGCTAATTATCGTGTTTTACCTACTAATGCAGCTTGTTATGGAAATGCCAACTTCTGCACAACCAGGAACGGAAAAGAGCTTTTCATCCCTTCCTCCCCCGACAACTTCTGCGCGCCGCTTGCTGTTTCTGCTCGTGCCGATGCGCGGGCAGGGGCAGCTCCCCGTAGCTCATCCCTGCCCTTCCCGGCTTTTCCCGGCCGTGCAGCTTCACCGCCCGTGCTCCAGCGGCCGGTGGCCTCCATGGTGCAGTGGCCAGCCCTTCCATAGTGCAGTGGCCAGCCCTTCCCAAGGCTTTCCCAGGCGGGCTGCGCCGGGCGGGGGCTGCGGCCCCGCGGCCGTGCGGCAAAGCCGCGGGATGTGCGCGGACGGACCTTGGGATGATTTCAGTGACAGCCCGGCTGGCCGTGGCGGAGAGGAGACATTTCTGGCTCGCTGGCTCCTTGCCGTGCCCTATGGAAGGGGAGAAGTGCCTGGCTGGCTGCACATCGGGAAGAAGCCGGGGCGCGCTCGGTGCTCGCAGCGCCGCCGCCGCCGCCGGAGCCGCTGCCTTGCGCGCCGGGGGCTCCGCGGGGCACGGGCAGCCTTGCCCTGCTGCCAGCCCGGCCAAGGGTCATCGCCCCGGGTGGGCTCAGCCCGGAGTCCCCGCTCGCTCGGCCCCAGCCCCGGTGCCGCATCCCGGGGCCTTCCCCGGGGTAGCCCAGGAGCGCAGCTGGCAGCGGGCAGGGGATGGAGCGTGGCTCCGTGGGGACGTGCTGCCTCGCCAGGCATCGCAGCCGGCAGCAGGACTGGGGGACGAAAATCTTCAGCGTGTTCTAAACAGCCTCTAATACCCATCTTCACCCCCTTTTTTTCTTCCAGAGCTGTGTTACTTGTGAAGACTGAAATCTGCTGTGATGTATTTGCTCAGTGTAACGCAGCGATTTCCGAGGGTCTCCTCTTATCACCGCTGAAATTAGTGGGAGTTTTGCTATTGATTTCAATAGGAATGAGACATTTCTGTGCATTTGGTTAAAATGTATTTCATAATAACACCTTATACTTTATTTATAAGCCCCTCCTAAGGCATTTCACAAATTATAGTCACACAAGAATTGATGTGTGAGCGCTGTCTTAATAACACTGTATTTTGTGTTTCAAATATTGTGTTCTAGATACAATATTTACATTTACAAGTGAAAAGGCTGCTAACCTAACAGTTATTGTTCAGAGCAGACAGATGATGAGCCATACATGCTGATGGCGAAGCAGACACGCATGGGGGACACACGTGCTGGAGCCGCCTCGCACCGAGCACACACCGCCTGTAATTGCTTTTAAAAGGTAAGCACCAGCCAGCATGTGCCCTGCCGCAGGAGGCAGGCAGAGCTGCTTTCTCACCCAGGGTGGAACGCTGAAAGGGGGTTTCCCCTCTTCTTTTTATTTTCTTTATAAAGCGAGCAAAATGCCCCCATGGGCTGGTTCACTTTCGGCAGCCTAACACGGGATTTGTTTGTAGGGGCAAGATTACAGCAGCAGACAGCGACTCGGGACTGATAGCACATTGCCTCCCCCAGGCTTTCCAGCCATTTGGAAGTCCCATTTCACTCACGTTCAATGGCCAAAGGTGTCCACCTTTTTTTTTTTTTTTAACATTGATTTTTCTGGTATTACAGACTAAAATATATTATCTCCCTTTCTCTGCATAATTAATATGTGCAGTTTAGAGTTATACTAAGGATTAAATTTGTTCCACTTTTCCACGGTAAAAACAGCACTACAAAAACTGAAAATGTGTGGTTCTTTAAATGTTTTTTTCCCCCCAGTTAATTTCTGTTTGCTCTTGTCCTCAGTTCCAGCAGTTGAGCTTTGTGCCCCATGCATCTGATAAGGCTTCTCCACTCTGGGAATGGTGCAGGCTCTTCTTTTGAAATAACTCTTCTTTTGCAGCCCTGTTTTTGATCAGAGTGTGATTGGCACCTACAGACACCCCAAACAACACCCTCCTCAACTGGAAACAGGGGAGGGAATTGGAATTACAGGTGTGGGAGGGGGGGGTCTGTGGAGGCTGCTTGGTCCCACTGTGAGGGAGAGAAGGCACTGTGGGGGTGTTTCTCTGGCTGAAGAGAGCAGGAACCCTTAAAGCCCTGCACTGCCCAGTGGCTGAGCCATGTTCCTGCTCTTTGGGTGGAAAACAAAGCACGGAATGTAGCTCCTTTTGGAGCTGGAGAATGGTGCTAGGGAAGCCTCCCACATTATCATTCATCACATGTTATCATTCAGTATTTCTTGGAGAAAACAGAGGCTGGAGGAACCTGCACGAGGTGCACAGTAGTAAAGAGATAGTACAGTTTGGATGGGAGCCAGGTTGGCAGGTTCTTGCTTAAATTAATTCCTCCCCCAACATTCTCTTCTTAGCTGTGAAGAAAGAAAACCCCAGTGCATCAGCAGACAGTTAGAGTAGCTTACCCCAGATAATTCACTATCCTAAGATAGTTTGCAAAAGTGATCGTGGGGAGGATGAGTGTGTTTTCATAGGGTCTGCAGAAATAAAAGCCCAAAGCAATGAAGCCATTTGATCAGCCTGGTAATGTGTGCTGCTGATGTGTTGTAGATTTCCATGAGATCCCCCAGCTGCCAGAACCCCTGCTGTTCCTTTGGAAGGTGGTGTAAGTCTCCAAGAAACCTGCTTTCCTTCAAGTTTTGACCTCTGATGCCTGTCTTTTAGCACACTGAGAATTTCAGGGCCTTCTGTGCTGTTCCCTTTCCCCATCCTGGTTGTGAGGATCATGACTTTGAAAATGTGTGTCTGATACTGGTGGGCTGTGTGCTGGGGCTGCTCTGTCCCCACAAAGGACTGTGATTGCTGGTTTTGCTGGGCTGGTAGAGGTCTCTGGTGCTGGAGCCTCACTGCCTAGGCTGAATTGTAGGTGGGTCAGATGGTGAACAGAGGTTCTGTGAGTGCCTCAGGAGGATCCTTGTTACCTTCAGGTGCCTGACAGGAGCTGGAAGTCACCTGGAATCTTCCAGCAGAGGTTGCAGTTGCCTCCAGGCACCTGACAGACCTCACGTACTCTGGCAGCTAAAATTGGTGAGCGTTGCAAATTGCAGCTCTTCCTCTCCTGGGACATACAAGCTTTTCCAGCTGCACCAGAGAGGTTTGTAGATTCACAGATAACCTCCTTCAGGTCAGGCCTACACCAATGGATTTTGAGAAGTTTATGAACAGTTATTCCACAGAAATTACCTACAGGGCAACAGAAGGGCTCTGATTTACATGGAGCTGCATACAGCAGATAAACACATTCCTCTTGTTACAATAAATATGTTCATTACTAATGAGTGAAGAAAACATATATTTCTCTCTGTAACTGTCTATGGTTTACCCTTGAGATTTTACTTGGCAAAGGTGGATTCATTCTCAGTCTGTATTCTGCAGCTTTGTGCTTCAAATACTGCAGAGGAGGGTTTATTTATTTTTAAAACTCCCCCTGTCAGGCTGGATTAAGTAAAAACCCCACCATTTAAATTTTATACTTTTTTTTTTCTTTTAAAGAAACAAGTTGTCCACTTTGATTTCTCTGAATTTAAGTCAACAGCGCTGCTTTGCAAAGTAGATATTCAAACCCTGGTTCTTATTTTGTTGGTTCTGATGATTTTCTGAATTACGATTCAGTTCCTCTCTGTGAACTGGTTTGCACCTGTTTGGGCTAGGGTGTGTTTAAAACTTCATTGAGACTTTTACAGTCAAGGACTGCAAAGCAACTCCCCTGAAGTAATTGTGGCTCCATCCACTCTGCCTGTGCTTTAATCCTTTCCCCCTCTACTTTGTTGGGACAAGTTCTATTTGCTTGTGTGAAGCTGGAGAATCCATAATGATGTTTGGAACTCCTCAGCCATGAACCTTGGTGATTTGGGATGAATCCCCTGGTTTTGAGCTGGTTCCTGGGAAGACTCCCACACAATCTCCCACACAGATGGACTTACTGCTCCACTGTCTCCATGAGTATGCTGCCAAAATCCTCCCGGTGCTGTCAAAATCCTTCTCACTCAAGTCACTTTCCAAAATTGCTGAACTATCCTGGACATAGACTGGGAAGAACCACAAATGGAAATTTCATCGTGCTGGAGAATTCTTCCAAGTGCTCTCCTCTCTCTGTCACTCCTATCTGGTCTTGGCTGAGTTTTGTTTATTAGGGCTGTGCCCAGCTCTGGGCTCCTCAGCACGGGAGAGACACAAAGCTCCTGGAGCAGATCCAGGGGAGGGTAACAAAGATGATGAAGGGATGGAGCATCTCCTGTGAGGATGGACTGAGGGAGCTGGGCCTGTCCAGCCCAGAAGAGATGGCTGAGAGGGGAGGACCCTGTCAATGTCTGTCAGCATTTGCAGGGAGGTGTTTTCCATGGTGCTGAGCAATTGCACATGAGGCAATGGGCAGAAATTGGAATGTGCAGGAAACTCCACCTGGACATGAGGAAGAGCTTCCTTCCTAGATGGGGGATGAAGCACTGGAACAGGCTGCCCAGAGAGGCTGGGTAGTCTCCCTCACTGAGATATTCCAGCTGGACACAGCCCAGTGCTCAGGGATGGCCCCGCTGGCTGCCTGCGGTCCCTTCCAGCCTGGCCCATCCTGTGCTCCTGTGGTTAGCTCACCTTTCCCAAGGGCCAGGCCATGCTGCTAGCAGGAGTTTCAGCTGAGGAACCTTTGTGTCTCACAAGTTCACCTGCTGGATCCATGGAGATGTTGAAAGTGCCCAGGAAGGAAAGAGATGCACTGAAACTTCCCTGCTCAGGAATGAAGTGCTGCAGCTGCAGTTCCCAGCTGTGAGCTGGAGACAGTGGAGCCGGAACTGATGTCAAGCCCTGCTAGAAGAATCCCTGTCCTGATTTAAAACAGCCATTGGTTTTACAGCCATACAAGTTCCAGGTCAAGAATGATGCCCTGCACAAACAGCCCTGGCCTATGAGTGAAAACTCTGACTTGCTTTGCATCAAATAAATGCATTCTAAGAAATGCTGAGAAATTTCACTTGAGCAATGCATTTTAAAGAGGTTTACAGCTCTTTCTCCACACAATAAACTATCTCAAAATATAGGCACTGAATACTGCTTGATTTCATACCTGCATCAGATCCATTCATCCCTTCTGCTCTTCTCTGAGTCCAGCCCTGTGAAATTCCAGCAAGAGCTTTCTTTAGTGCATCTGCATCAAACTGACTTCAAAAGAAGTATCTGAAAGTGCACCAAAATTCACCAGTTCAGGACTTTTAAGAGAATACTTCTGACACTCTGAGTGCTGAGAACATTCTGAGGCTATGAACATTCAGACTCAAACTCTGCCAGCATAAAGACTTTTTAAAAAAAAAAAAATCTTCCTATATTTTGGGTTCTATATTTATCTTCAATGCCAGAAGACATTGAAATACTTTTTTTTTTTTTTTTTTAAATATATAGAGGAATATGCAGTTAAAAATACTTGAGATCTGCTAAATTGTAAAAGATCCTCTGGACCTTGTCCTGCCAGGTTGCTCCTGGTCTAAACTATCACTGACTTCTCTGGGAGTCTTTTCAGATTAAGTTCTGCTGGTCTAGAAAATCTTCATGCAATAAAATGCTGAAAACATAAAAGGTGTCTTTGTTTTGATATGAACAGGAGGTCTGCAAATTAGTTTGATGTGCGTGATAACTTTCAAAATTGTTTAAAGGCAGAGTTTAAATAAGCAGCCAAGTTTTCAGCAGAGGCTCTGGGATGTTTGTTGCCCAAGAGTCCTGAAAGATCCATCTACTCTGGTGCTGAAATACAGGGGGTTTTCCTTATTTTTTTTTGGGGGGGGGTGAAAGAAAAACATTTGCTTGAATAGAACCTGGAAAAAAAAGAGTGGTGGAATTTCTGCTTTCTTACCCCCTTGCCATGTGAGATGCCATTTTTTCCTTAAGATGAAGAAGATTCACTTTTATTCTTTTCTTCTACACAGGTACATTTATTATTGAATAAGCACTAGTATGTGCTTAGTGTGTTTAAAAAAAGAAATGTAGGCAGGTCCTGCACTCATGTAGCTCACAAGAGAGAACAGAAATCCCAAGAGATGGCATGGGGGAACTGGACTGGCTTCCACCATCTCTTAAAGGCATAAAAGCATCTTCTTTCCTATTTCTGTTGTGCTCTGTAGCTATGTTTCTCCAGCACAGGCAAAAGAAGAAGAATAATTTAAATTTCTAATAGATAATCCTGGAGAAATACTTGTTTAATACATGTGAGTTTGTGTTTGAGTTCAGTTCTTGTAGCCCAGCCACATTTTTAATGGGATGTGTTACAACCTTGTGGTTTCAGAGAAACTTGATTAGCAGCTCACCTTCCAACACTGGCATGGTAAAAGGTTATTTTATTATTTAAGGCTTTTGCACTTTTCCAAAAGCTGTGTTTGGAACAGCATCACTACTTGATATTAAATTTCAATATTAAACCAGTTGTGTACTACCACAAAGGTATCAAATCTGGAGTAGTTGAATGCCCATTCCCAGATGCTTGTAGCTACTGTTACACAAAATTGAATTCAGCTCTGCACCCTGGAAATTGCTTTTGAAATGTCTTTACAAACAGAGAAAAAGACTTCCCTACGATAATATTCTTCTCATGTTCCAAACACTTATATTTTGAAAACCTCAACACAACAGGAATTATAGAAAGAATTCTTATTTGACATATTAAAGGCACAACGTTTTAAATTTCATTACTGCTTTCTTGACTGTGTGTCACAATTTCTGTAAAGATCAGGTTCTTGTGCTGAATTGGGAATGTCTTCACTGGGATGAATTCATTGTTTCCCTGCTGAGTTTGGTGGTTTCAGTTTGTAGCCTGCTAAAAAGTAGGAAGTTCTGCTTAAAAAAACCCCTGCAATAAACAAAACCCCTTCATTCTGCAATCTCTGAGCAGGAGTGAGGATGGCACAGATTTCCCTCCAAGCCAGCAAGGGGCCTCTGGAGATGCCAAAAGGAGCTGGGAGCACATTGCCACAGCCTGGCAGAGGAGGCTGTGCCCATTCTTCGATTACCTGAGCTACTCCCCTTGGTGAAATATTTGCCTCCAAGTCAAGGGAAAACAGAACTGAAAGGGATGGTTTGTACACAGGAGCTTGACAGGCACAGAGTGCTCAAGGGGAAAAGGCACAGAAAATCACCAGGTGGACATTTCTCTGGATTCCCAAGTCAAAACTGCTGCTGGCACAGTGACTGAAATCTGCATTTTACCCACACTCTATCCACACTTTATTGACCCACTATCTACACTTTATCTACCCTCTATCTACCCCATATTTACCCTCTATCTACCCCATATCTCCCCCAAATCTACCCTCTCTCCACCTGCTATCAGGCAGCACACCCAAAGCTCTGTCTCACCTCTCAGCTTGCTGGATTAGCCAAGTCACTGTCATGTGTAGTTGTAACTGACAGAGGAGATTTTGGAGGAAAAGAAGAGAAATTTTGCTCCACTGTGAGAAATGGACTTGCAAAAGATTTTTAAAAGTTGATTGGAAGTTTATATGGTTTTGTATATCTGTATATAAATACTGAGATAAAATGTATTAACTTAAGAAGACTTCAGAATAGAGATGGCATTGTGAAGAGAGAGATTAAACTAGATTACATCTCTTATAGCTCACCCTTCTATGAGACTAATAATAGGATAAAATCTTTTAAAACACCTCTCAGTCACCCCATCTTTCTAAAACTAAAAATCTTCCAACAATCCATGTCTTTGCCTTGGGTAAACAAGACTGCATTCTCTAACACTTTACAAAGCACATTCAGTGACTCAGAAAAAACCCAAACTAATGCAGGTTTGTAGAAGAAGTTCCTTTTATTACTCAAACTGTTTGTCAGCTTTAATATTACCCTGCTGAAGTTTTGGAAACTGGAGCCTTGCAGATGCACACGTGGGATGGACACTAGAATGATCAGGTAATATCTCAGCTAGAAATGGGACTGTGACTTTAATGATATTTTCTCCTCTGTATGTTAAATCAATGACCTATTTAAATATGTTGGCAGCAATTTATATGCCTTGTGACTTTATATTCTACAAAGAATATAAAGTGTGTTTTGTGTTATTTACATTAAAAAGACGTACAATGTAAAACTTCACCTTTGTTAAAAATCACTTTATCCTAAGTATTTTAAATTATTTCACGCTTTCAAAAGGCACAATTATGTATCTAATGAGAACTTCCATTCAGTGTTACACATAATACAAAAAGAGAAAAAATGTTTGAGACATCAATGATAATATTTTAAATATGTTGGCATGGGAAAGCAGATGTCTTTTTTCTTCACTAAACTGACAGTTCAGTTCTGAAACTTTATTTTGAAAAGATTTAAAAAGGATTTGTGTCTTTAGAAATAAAAAATATAACAGGCATATCTAAAAAATATAGAAGAGAAAACCTGATTGTTACTACTAATGAAATAGCTGATGACAAAATAGTAGTCTTTTTGATTTTGATCACAAAAAATAAACTGGTAGTGACAAGATATGATGGATAGATTTGACATCCTGGCAAATCACTGTCATTGATTCAATTATTCTAATTCAGAATAAAAGCTGTATACAGTATGTGTTTATGCTACAGTGGAGTTTTTTAAGTGATTGACATTCATCATATTAGTTAGACAGTTTTAAAAGCTAGGTCTTTGTTTTACACAGCGTTGTCAAGAAAAAAATAAAGAAGAACCTGGATTGCAGAGGGAAAAAAAAAAAAAAAAAAAAAAGGCAAACCACTTCCCAAATCTTGGTTTTCCAAACCCATCAAAATATCTTATCATTATTGCATCCTATTAACATGTTCTTTGAAGACTCAATTTCACTCCAGCCATGTAATACACTATAATAAAGACTAAATTTTGAAACTGTAATGCAATCTTACAGCTGGGTGGCTTGGAAGTTCTGCAGAGAAGAAGATATTACCTTTCAAAATGGAAGTCAGCCTCAGAAGAAAGAATGCAAACCACTCTAATTCCCAGGTCAGCTTTGCTTCACTGTTCCTTTGTTTGATGAGGGAGACACAGGGATACATAGAGAACAGTTAGGAGTTCACAAATTGTATATCTGAGGGTACAAAAGGCTGAATTACTTGTGTATTCTGCCCTGCTTTAGACCAGCTCTCTGTGACATCCTTCCCCCAGCTCCAATGCACTCTTCTGGTTTCCCAGCATTAATGTAGCTGTCGGTTTGAATTTCCATCTTGAATTATGTCTGTTGACATAATTTCATAGTGCTGACTTCAATTGTTTAGGATTACTGTTTTGAACTACATAAGGAAATCAATTCTTTTCTCTCTGGTTAGGAAATTCCATTTAAGTGCATTTTAAACCATGTAGTAAGCCATAAGGCAAAGTAATTATCTATAACATAATCTGATTTAAACACCCCCATCCTCAATTACTGGCCTATTAGAATAAAAACTATCTTATGCATTATAAATTTATTATTACATATTTAATAAAATTAGGTGGGGATTTCCTTAAATTTAAGACAGAAATGCATGTTTTTACAAATGTGTAGTTTGCTGTTTGAATAACACATGACAACAAATTGCTTAGCTCCATTCCTTTATTTCAATAAAGCCATTATTCATACAAAATATTATATATAAAAAATTCTTTTGGGAAAAACATCCCTTTATTTTTAATGTTAAAAAAAATAATTGAAAGGGTAATTGCAATTTTTGTATTTTAAGTAAAGGAACAAAATACTACCTGTTTCCAATGGAGCAGAACAACGGCAGGACCCAACAGAATAGAAGATCAAACAAAAAGCAAAACCCAAACGAGACCAAATTTAGTACAAAGAAAGAGAACACACAAAAAAAAAAAAAAAAAAAAAAAAGGAAGGCATCATATGACAACACGTATTTTTAAAGACTGCTGGGTCAAATCATTAAGAAAAATATTTATATAAGTCATTAACACTCCTAATGAGAGTGTCAGCTGAATGTGAGTGAGGCTGCTAAGCAGAAATCACTAGAAGTCCAGGTGCTTCTTGCCGATGGCCATGGCGCCACATCCTGAGCTCAGCAGTTTGGCGGATCCTGCCAGATCCTGTTTGCTCGCGCGGCTCACTGTGTCTGACAAGTCTGGAGGCAAATGCAGCCGCTGTGGCAGGAGGGTTTCAGGAGGGGAGAGAGAGGGAGGAAAGAGAGAAAAACATGGAGAGAAAAAAAGAGATGAATTCGTTTTGCATGGCGCACTTGGAAATGCTGTCTTTTCCCTGACTGATCCACGCTTGCTCCCACAAATAAAGCACTTCCCCGATGCTCTTCTAGAGAGAAAAAGACTTATCTACCATAATATTCCTCTCATGTTCCAAATACTTACATTTTGAAAACCTCAACACAACAGGAACGATAGAAAGAATTTGTATTTGACATATTAAAGGCACAACGTTTTAAATTTCATTGCTGCTTTCTTGACTGTGCGTCACAGTTTCTGTAAAGATCAGGTTTGTGTTTTCAATATATTGGATTCTGCAAATTGGAACAGATTTTTTTCCTTATGAAAATTTCCTAAACAAAATACAAATTTGCTCAAGGTATTTAAATACATCTATAAGCATTTTCCCTTTAAAAACCAGTGTTTCATCTGCATGTCAACCTCTACACCAGATTATTTGATTTCTATAGCAGATTATTTGATTTCTATGCAGTGTAAGTAGAGTTTTATTTTAAATACACACACACGGTGACAAGAGTCTGAAAATAAATTATATGATGGTCAGAAGATGCAGAGGGCTCACCCTGGTTGCACTTTATTCTGCTACATGTTTCCTCCTCATATTCTACTGATAGTGGCTAATAAAACCCAGCAGTGACAGTAGCTGCATTTGTAGAAGGCAATCATACATGTTAATCAAAGCCTGCCCTCCCCAGTGAGTTGTAGGAACATTAAATCCAGTTTACAGAAGGGGAAACAGAGACAGAGGTCATATGGCTGCCCACAAGCACATGGTCCTAGCACAATAAACCTTATTTTTCAACTGTGACAAAAATATTTCCACCCTCCCTCTGAGGGAGATGTAAAAAAGACATGACATTACCATTTAGCTTTTGTAAAGTGAGGTGAAAATAATGTAAAACTGAGGCTTTACTCGCTTAATGACTGGCTTGCTTTTGGACCCAAGCTGGGTCAGATGAGACTGTTGGGCATCTTCTGCACAGTGCAATAATTTATGAAACTGGTACCATGGAAGGAGCATATTTCTTGAAAGATTTAGTAGGCAAAGGCTAAACTGGGTGGTTCCTTTAAAATGCACACACTTCTGAAGGGAAAAGGAGAACAGCAGTGGCTGCAAAACTGAATTAGGAGGCTCTGTGGATTATCCTTATTCTCAGCTTTGCCCCATTTTTGCTTTTATCACACCTAAACACAGCTTCCCTTTCTTCAACACTTCTGTAACATAAGAATTAGATTAAGAAGCATAGGAAATCTTTGCATTTTCTGTGAGCTGACTGCAGAATTCCTTGCTGGCTCTAACTTGAGAGATGCCCCCAAGGGCTTCCCACCACTGGCCACTCCTGGCTGTGGGCAGCACTGGGAGAAGAACTGTGCTGTTATTTTCTCCAAGGGAAGGAAATGCAGAAAGTAATGCATGAGGAGCAGGAAAGGCTGTGTGCAGGGTGAGGAGCCATAGCCCAGTGCTGGAATAGGAGAGAGGTGTGTATTTACTGACAGCATTTTGCCTGTGAAGCACAACCCACACACCTGTAAACACCACACAGAGCAACTGCAGCTCTGAATTTTAGCTGCCTTAAACCAGTGCTGTGGCAGAGATTCCTTCACCCACAGCTCTCCCCTTACTTCAAGGCAGGTTAAATCTGGCTGTGGCTGATGATGCCTCAGTTCTGCCTCAACACATCACACACAGGGCACGAGCCTTTCTCCTCTGGCTGCTGAGCAAAAGGTGTGCTGGGCAAAGCCAAGGCACCACTTGGATGGAGGGGATGGAAGCACAAAAAAAAGCAGAGAAGGAGAAGCTGGGAAGTACAGGGGAGCACTTGGCAGATCTCTCAGTCACATTTTCTTTCTAAAAAACTGCACAGTACTTTGCTATGGGCAGGGGGGTGTGGGAGCTGGAGAGATAAGTGAAGGAATCCAACCTTCTCCCAGTCCCTGCTGGCATCTCTGTGATCGGGAGCAAACAGAACCAAGACCCAGCAAACTCATCTCACTCAGGGACTAAATATCCCTGACTAAATATCACAGACAGGGAACCACTGCAAGCCCTGCCACACTGCCCTGGACTTCAAAGTGGGATCAGAAAACAAAAAAAAACTTTCATGTCAATGCTGTGTTCATTTGTTATATTTATTTTAAAAATAAATCATATCAAATTTATTTTAAAAATAAATAATATCTTTATCTTTAAAATAAAGATATTATTTTAGAATATATACTCAAATATTTTAAATATAAATAAAGATATAATTTTAGAATATATACTACTATAATAGTCTATATATATATATACACCATTATTATAATATATATAATGGATATAATTATGTACATAATATCTACAATAAATGCAATTATATATAATTTTATATATATATTTACTTTTAGAATATATACCACTATAATAGTATATCTATATATGTAGTACATATATAGCTATACTTTTAGAATATATACTACTATAATAGTGTATATATGTACCATTATTATAATATTTATAATGGATATAATTATATATACAATAGATACAATATATGTAATTATTATATATGTATAATTATTAAATTTTATATATATTAGAATATATACTACTATAATAGTGTATATATGTATCATTATTATAATATATATAATGGATATAATTATATATATAATATAGGATATAATTATATATATAATATATACACAATATATGTAATTGTTATATATATTTTTATATATATAAATTATATACATAAAATTATATATATATGTATATATACACACTTTTAGAATATATACTACTATAATAGTGTATATATAAAAAAATATATATTTTTATATATATATATTTATATACTTTAAAAATATATACTTCTATAATTCTGTCTATTTACATACCGCCCTGGACCTTAAAGTGTGGTCAGAAAACAAAAAAACCAATCTTTTATGTCAATGCTGTGTTAGTTTGCTAATATTCATTCTAAAATAAATAAAGTATTTTAGAATATATGCTACTATATTTTAAATAAAAAGAAATGTAAATAAATAAATATATACTTTTAGAATATATACCACTATAATAGTATATATTATATAGTAGTATATACATACATACATACATACATACATACATACATATATATATATATGCACACACACACACACACACACACACACACACACACATATATATATATATACACACACAACTATAATCCTGTCTATTTCAGAAAATAGAAGAATGTCTACAAATTTACAAAGATTTAGACAGGAAAAGTAAGAAATTCAAGATCCTTGGATTGGGTGTTGGAAGTGAGTTAGGCTTTCACAGATGTATTTGTTGTGATACAGAATTTCATTATACAGCCCTTATTCTCTCCTTCCCCATCTTCTTCAGTGAAGAGGGTGCACAGTGCTCATTGAGGGCTGGCTATTCCTTTCCTGACTGGCTAGCCAGGATTTTATTTTCTTGTCACTGTTTACTCTGAGCTCTTCTGACACATTTATTGTACACTATTCCAGCCTTGTTCTGCAGACAGAATGGCTTTTCAATAGCACATGTCAGTATGTAGCACTTGAATGCTTCACAAATACCAATTGTGTTATTTTTCCTAATATTCTTGGGAGAGAAGGCAGCAAAGTTACCTCCATTTTGGAGGCAGGGAATTGAGGTGCATAAAACACAGAGCAAAAGCTATCTGTTAATTTCAGAAACAGAATCTCTGGCAGTTAGGACTTGCTTTTCCAGAATGTTTAGCATTTTACAGAATTCCACATGTTCAAATGCTAACTTCATTTGAAGCTGGGTGCTTAGAATTTCTTCAAGAATCCCCAAGACAGGCACTCAGAAAGCAAGAGATTCAAAATAAAAGTATTGAAACAAAAATGCTGTGTTGAAGCAACAAGACCACACAGCAGTTCAGTGGTATTGGCAGAGACACACACCATACCTTCCATGTTTTAATTATGACACCATTCCTCCTGCAATCCTTCCCTCTACAATCCATCCCTCTACAATCCCAACTTTCAAACATTATTAAAGAATTGCTGGTTCTCCAGGAAGCACATTTCACTGCCTATACCACATTAATCCTATTCTGAACAACAAACCACACCAGAGTCCTTTGAAAACAGCTGAATATTGTCGAATATGACAAGATTGTCATTAAGATCAGAGTCACTGGACACACACATGTTCCCTGTGAACAAAGCCTGCACAGCTTATTTCAAAATACCATTTCTTATGTTTTCTGCGTGGAGAAGTTTTCTGTGTGGAGAAGTTTTCTGTGTGTGCCCAAACACAGAGCTGAAAATATTCCTAATATATTAACACCATTTCAAAAGATTAAAAGATTCTAAATGTTAAGCCACAAGTAAAGAGGAAATTCATTGCATGGCACTATACAGACATCTACAGGTTAAGCAACTGGCCCTTATTTTTGGTACCAAGAGGGACATTTTGGTCACTTGAGCTAAGGCAGTAAGTGATGGTGTGAGCAGGCTGATCCTTCTGGAATACCAGCACCCCATTTTCACAGATATTTGCTGACCACAGAGGAACAATCCAATTTAAAGCCCCAGTTAAACACAAAATGTTTTCTGCTGGGAAGACTTCTCTGCTATTTCTGAGGCTCCGAGCCCCATCCCTTTAAGCTCTCTTTCTCTGATCAGCTTGGTAAGAATCAGGATGATTTTGCTCACATTGGTAATCCCAATCCTTGCCCAGGCTGTCCATCCCACAACTGCTTTGCATGCCAAAAATGTCCCTCCTCTGGTTATCTGCAGTCTCCAGTCTCAGCTTTCTGCGCCGAAGCTCTTCATTCCTGTCCCTGACATTCCTGCATTTCTCCTGCCTCTGTTTCCAGCCCCTGGGTTCAAACTCAGCTCCAGGCTCCCCTTCCTTGTGTTCACAAATACCAACTGTGTTATTTTCCTAATATATTTTTGGGAGAGAAGGCAGCAAAGTCACCTCCATTTCAGAGGCATGGCATTGAAGCACATAAAAAACATGGCAAAAGGTATCTCCCAATTTCAGAAACAATCTGAGGCCATTAGAACTTGCTTTTCCAGAATGTTTAACCAACCTCTGGTTTGTTCTCCTCCTCATCCATTCTGGATGTGCCCTTCCCATTCCTGCTTCCTGCCCCTCTCCCCAGGCCAAAATGTGGGCACAGCTCCCCTGCTCCTAAAAGCAGGCAAGCACCTGCAGAAGAGTCAATTTTTATGCACTGAATGTGCCAAACAGGTGGGTTTTCACAGGGCAGCAAAACCCCATCCATGGTGTAAATGCTGGACATAAAATTAGTTTAAATAATTTAACAGTTTACTAAAATATTCCAGAACCACAAAACTTTCTGTAGCAAAGAGCAAGCTGGGAGGGCAACAGTATTTTAAGGCAAAATGGTCATAATGTGGCCAAAGTAAATGTGCAAGTGCAAATAGGATCCTGTAATCACCCTCCTTGGGATAACTTCTGAGAAAGGAAGGAAAAGGAAAGTGAAATACTAGGGTATTTATCAATTTATCAAAGGAAAGTTCATCAGTACAACACTAGGGTATTTATCAGTTTATCAAAGGAAAGGAAAGTTTATCAATTAAATACTAGGGTATTTATCATTCTATCAAAGGAAAGGAAAATTTATCAATGAAATACTAGATTATTTATCAGTTTATTAAAGGAAAGTTATCAGTGAAATACTAGGGTATCTGTCAGTTTATCAATGGAAAGTTTATCAGTGAAATACTTGGGTATTTATCAGTTTATCAAATGAAAGTTTATCAATGAAATACTAGGGTATTTATCAGTTTATCAAAGGAAAGGAAAGTTTATCAGTGAAATACTCAGGAAGGCTGGAGTAAACTTCCTTTGTGCAAAGTTAATTGTGTATCTGCACTGTTACAGTGTGTTCAATCACATGATCACACAATATTTTCACCCACAGAGGCTGTCAGCAAGGTTTAAACTCGGGATCCTCAGAATCAGACTCCTAATTTTCATTCAGTGGCTGCAGAAAAAGGAGAAGATGGAGCAGGGCACAGCTGGGGAAGGGGCTTGGTGGGAGTTGTGGTGCTGTTCTGGGCACTCAGGAAGGCTTTGCAGGCTAGGAACAATTACACTGAAGCCAGCTAAGCACACAGCTTCAGGGCATGCATTACCTAAGGAAAACAGTTTAGACAAAACTTATGACATACTTTGTGTCTGCTCCTCCCTCTGCCTGAAGAAAACTTCTAATTACTTTATTTGTTCTCAACAGGGGGAAAAAAAAAAGGCAGAAGTGGAAGATGAGATGATGGCAAAGGAAAGCTCAGAAGGGGAACAGTGAGTCCAGTCCCAGCACAGAGGACCAAATACTCACTGATGGTTTTCTGGGATGCAAAGA
Organism: Haemorhous mexicanus; assembly: GCF_027477595.1. Lineage (NCBI taxonomy): Eukaryota > Metazoa > Chordata > Aves > Passeriformes > Fringillidae > Haemorhous > Haemorhous mexicanus. The sequence goes on from NC_082346.1 coordinate 4,728,235, forward strand.
TCCACATCATGGCTATTCCAGGAACTTCCAGTGGGCTGCTATGTTTGGTTTATTTATTAATTAAATATTATTTATTATTCGATATTTATTTCAAAATGATAATTTAAATATAAATTTATTAAATAAATATTATTTATTAAATAATATTTATGTGATTAATTTCAGTCATTACTATTATTAATGTAATTTTATTTTAAATATTATTTATTAAATGATATTTATCATAAAAAAAATTCCAACAATACAAAAATACGAGCAAGTGGTTTTGCCAGTGTATCTTACTTTATCAAGGGGATTGTTTTAGGGAGGGCTACAAAAATCACAATATTCTGTAAAATGCTTTAAGCAACAATCTTTTAGCAACAATGTGATAAGCAGATATATGTGTATTGGCACAAATCTAAACTCCAAGTAATTCTGTATATTACTCCAAAAATCATTATTATATTTTCATACCTATATTAAGTGTAATACTGTAACAAAAAAAAAAAAACCCAAAATTGCAAAATCACTGAATCTCATTAAAAATGAGGTGATAGTTTGTCCTTAATTTGATTCATATTGAAGTAATTTCACTGAAGTCAACCTTGTGGCTTGGTTCAGAGTAACACAAAGCTTTAACAGCTGGGCCCAAACTTCCCAAAAATCTTTACAATTCATTTAGTTGGATCTTTGACCAAAAAAAAAAAAAAAAAAAAAAAAGAAAAAAGAAAAAAAGCAGCTTATTAGTCTAGTGTGGCTGCAGCCCTGCCTTGGGGCAGGGAGATGGGTTAATGACCTCTCCAGATCCCTTCTACTTCCATTTGCTACAACTCCATGAAGACTGAAGTCACCAAAGCTGAAGGGATTTGGTTCAGGGGGAAGAGGGGGGTGGGGAGAAGAATTTTAGGAATGCTGGGAAAATGAAAGATGCAGACTCTTAGTTGGGGAGCTTTGCATCCTACTTCTCTTTGAAGCAGAACTCTCCCCATCCCATAAAGCCCCCACAGGAGAGATGTTTTGCATGATGTTTTTCCCCTTTGTGTTTATTTATTATCACCTAACTTTTAATTAGCAGTAGTAATTTCTACTTTGGGCTTAATGCAAACACAAAGATGTGCAGGTACAAGACTAAATTTCTTCTAGAGAGAAAGGTTTTTCTCACTTAGAGAGAAAGGTTTTTCTCTCTTAGAGAGAAAGGTTTTTCTCTAAATTTCTTCTAGAGAGAAAGGTTTTTCTCAGATATTTGATATGGAGGTTACTACAAGTTTTGGCTTCTTCTCTCACAAGCTCACAAGTTGAGGGGCACCAGATATCTGTATTCTGATGAAATTAATCCTCTTTTCTAGGACATGGAGTGACATATCACTTACATTGACATAACTTTGTAATTACTTACATACCAAAACATTGTAATGAAAATATACAACAATTTCATTACTGCCACACAGTAATAACTGCTGAGTTAATAGAAGTTCACTTCTCAATGACTAAACAATAAGCACTTGGCCACTGAAGACATCAACAGCTCTCTCAGCAAGGAACAGAAAAGTCATTCCAACTGGCCTAGGCCTGTGTCAAGCAGAAATCATATGGCTGCTGTCAAATTTGGCTCACAAATAATGATGGGGTCTCACAATCAACAACATTTATTTTGTGGAGAGAATGGAGCCAAACTAATCTCTCATAGGGGCACTTCAGTCTTACACAAACTCTTAAACCATCCTGTCACCAACATGTTTTATGAAAAATCCTTTCCTTAGGATTGTTTTCCTCCTGAGGAGATGAGAGGCCTCAGGAACAAAATGCAAACAATGATTATCTGCTGCTGTGGAATGCAACAGGTGGGTCTGGGATTGGTCTCATCTGGTTGTTTCTAATTAATGGCCAATCACAGTCCAGCTGTCCAGACTGTCTTGGTCAGAGACAAACTTTTGTTATTCATTCCTTTTCAATTCTTAGCCAGCCTTCTGATGAAATCCTTTCTTCTATTCTTTTAGTATCGTTTTTAACATAATATATATAATAAAATAATAAATCAGCCTTCTGAAACATGGAGTCAACTTTCTCATCTCTTCCCTCATCCTGGGACCCCTGCGAACACCGTCACACCATCCACTATGAATCTTTTAGGCTCATGTTACAATGGGCTCAGTATTTTAACAAATTCAGGAGATAAACCAGTTGGTAACTATTTTTCTGTATAATGGACATGAACTCAGCTTCTTCCTGTTCTGCTATATTCACTGACACTACATCACCATTTTTAGATCGCAGGAATTTTCTAAACTACATTTTCTAAAATTGCATTTCTACATGTTCCAAACTGGCCTTAAAGATAAAAAGACTTGACTTTTAGAAAGAGCATTCTAAATTTTTTCTACATTTTAGATAACTGTGTTTGGCTTATAAGAAACAACCATATCAACCCATGTTAAAACTCATGTTAAAATAACATCTACCATATGCAAGTCTTATTTCTTTTGTTTTTAAAGCTGCAGCACAACCCAAGCCATCTATTGCTAACACCAGGTGCTGTGAGAAGACTTCTAGTAAGAATAACTTAGAAATAAACTTCTACCTGTAAAAGCCTGTCTGCTAAAGGATAGATGTACTACTGAGAACATTTGAGCACAATTCTAAAACTCCCATTTCCCCCCACTTAGAAAATGTAAAATAAAACCAGGGCGATTCTGACTTTCACTTCATTTACAGAACAGTGATGTTTTATTGTGGATTTCCAATAGATTGCTTGAACAGCATTACTAAGGACACATGCCAAAATTAAAAGCCATTAATAAACCTACTTCCTTTAATGACAGATTTTGCAAAAATCCATTTAACATTTCAGAACACTGATCCATTTTTCAGTGTATCTGCTTTACAGAAGGGATATGATAATATCCAGGAGAATTCAATTCAAGCTCTGCTGATTTGTTTGGATGTGCCACATGGTCCTGTTTCTGTTTTTTGACCAGAAATCTGGATTCCTGAGTCTGAGTTTAAAGCTTGGTTTTATAACACTGGCTGTAGTTCAGAGATATTTGCTTGCACCAATACAATACAATTCTGTACACGTTTGTGTAAAAATGCATCCCTGGGGTATTTTGGGGGGCTGAAGATGTTCCAGTTCCAGACTGGGTAGAGATGGGTGGGTTTATGGATGTGCAGCTCCAGTCATTATTTTCAGTGTCAGGAAAGGAAAGTATAACTGTACAAACAAACTCATTCCAAAGAAAAATTCCAACACGTGGATTTGTTACATGTGAAGAGACTCAAGTGGAAGATAAAAATACAGGTCCTTTATGCTCTAGCTGCAGTCTCTGGATCATGAAGAAGCTTATAAAAAGGGCTGGATCCATCAGGAATGGTTATAGGCTGCCCAAGGACTGCATGGGTTCAACTGCTTGTCTGATTCAAAATTCAGAGAAACCTGTGGTAATCTCACAAGAATACTGGACTAAATACTCACACAGCACACTTTAGTGATATTGATACAGCTCTTATCAGGCACAAATGGAAAGAATGTCTCTGTTTTGAAGAGTTTATGGTCTGAATGCACAAAACAGGTAAAAAGGAAAACAGCAAAATATCAAGGCAGAAGGAAAAATGTAATGATACATAAATACTGTATTAATGCTTTATTAAAGGATTTTTTTCCCTTAAAAACTAACTCAAAAAGTAATGTTCAGAAAGGTGAGTGAAAGAGCACAGCCAAGGGGAAAGAAATAAAGTGACAAAGGGCTGAAGAAAAGATGGAGTGAAGAAAGGCAAAGATGGAGGCCAGGAGTTAATATCATCTAGTTATAAAATCTAGGCATGAGACTGAGGATATATTGTTGAGATTGGAATATATTTCTAAATCCTGAAAGGAAATACTGCTCTAAATTCCAGCAGTAGTTCATGAGTCTGATGCTACCATCTGTGTCCAAAGCAAGGGCATTTCTGCTGTGGATGGGTTCTTTTTGCTGAATATCTCCTCCCTGGGCTTACGTAAGAGCAGTGATGCAGGGCTGGGTAATTCCAGGGCTCTCAGGACAGCCCGGGTGGATGCTGATGTTCATGTCACATCCTCTTCCCTGATGGATTCATTCAACCTAATTGCAGCTGTCTACAAGTCAGCCACTCAGCCTAACCCACATTATAAACCAGGCTGGGATGGATCCTCCCTGCAAGTGCTTGTCCATAGCTGCTGATTATTCAGGAAACCTGAGTGACTCCCTCAAACCAAATTCTTACCTCCCAGTCTAAAAGGTCAAGGGGAGGAATTCAGTCCCACAACTCTGGGAAGCTTCTCACTGAATCAGGGCCTGCAGTGTGTCTGCTCCCTCTCTGAATGGCATTGCAGCCTGCCACGGAGCACAGATTTCCTATCACACCACAGATGGTTCACTGGAAGCCTTCCAGAGCTGCTGGTGATGCCCACGATGCTCTACAACAACTTGAGGCTCTCTTCTGGGAAGCCTGAGGAGTGTTTGAGGCACTGTGTGTACAAACAAAAGCTGTGGATGTGGGGAGGAGGGAGAAACAGCATTCAGAGCAGAGGCATCTGTTCCAGGATTACAGTGTTACTGCCACCCTCGAAAATTTCAGCTAAATTGAAAACCTCAGCAAAGATTTCAGTTTGCATCCAAAACTATGTGGTGAAGTTCACTGCAATTTGCCAGGCTTCTGTCTCAGCTCCTGTCACGTTTCAGAAAACTCATTAGCACCCTTGTGCACCTGCACCAAAAAACTGATCAGATATATTCTGCCTCTTGATAAAATCACCCAGTTCACAGAAACACTTCACAGAAAGGTTCTGCTCCAAGACAGCTAACCCACACTGGCAAGTCTCCATTGCAAGTGCATTTTAATGATGGTTTACCAACTAGAAAAGCAAATGTTAGCTGGGGAGGGCTGGGGGGGTTATTGTTTTATAGCAGGAACAGCCCTGTGCTGTGTATTTACTTTTGAAAGTCAGCTGGAATGAGAAGTTTTCCCTTGCTAGGCAGCCCAGCAGGGCTGGGAAGCATTTCTGGGCATTCAGACCTGGAGCACAGGCTGCCCACAGGGAGGATTCCCTGCCCCTGTTCCTCAGCCCTGCTCCCTCCTCCAGACACGAGGGCTTGCTCCTCAGCTTGGTGCAGAAACATATTGCACCACCAGAACACAACAATTATCACATTTGTAAAGCTTCAGGGATGGGAACAATTTAATGGCTTTTTGAAGCAGGCTAATTTTCTGGAGCTTCTTATCTTTTTTTTTTTTTTTCCATTATTTTGCTTTTCATGCATGGACAAGCTCTTCTTTGCTACAGGTATTTTTCTGGGTCTGCTTTGCAGGATTATTACGTGTGGAGGAACACAAATTATTCAATCACTTTAAAACAGCGAGAGAGAAGTGAAAAAGGGCCATGGAAGTGCAAACTACTGCTACTAACCTCTGTTTTAAAAGCAAGGATCATTTAGAAAGATAAATGTATTGCTGGTTTACAAAACTCTGCACATTTACAAACAGATGACCAGTTTATTTTCGCAGGTTTTCACGAGCTAGAAACTTCAGCTCTGTAGTGGCAAATGCCAAGGGGAGATACTTCATGCTATGGCAAAAAGCAGGCCAGAAGAGGAAAAAAAAAAAGGTATTTCTGCTATCCTGAAACTGCCACTGAATTATGTGCAGTTCCTGTAACTCCCAGGTAAGGATGCAGACATTACATAATTCATATTCTAATATCTCTGCAGCACTAATCCCCCGTGACTCAGAGCTACACTCTAAAACTCCAGGTAACAAAGCCTTTTGTCATGTTACTTCCAAATAATCTTTGGACTTCAGAAACCCCTGAAGTGTAATTTCATCTCTGTAATATTGGCTCAACCCGTTTTTGCTACAAAAACTCGTGTTTTTATTCAGTGGTTGATATTACTTATTAAAAGGAAAGAAAAGTTGCACTGGTGAGCAAGCAGACATTCTGCCCACCCTTTGGGAAACTCATGCTTTTAAGGAACTTTAAACACAGAATGAGAAGGGGAAAGGTTAAAAGACAGGTCACACTAATTTCTTTTTAAACAACTCTGTTTCAGACAGTAGGTCTCAGTGTGAATGAAAACAAATATATTAAATATGAATGACAGAAACTGGTATCACGTTAAATGCAAGACTTCTGTGACTAATTTTGATTAAAATAAACATTGCTATTTATCAGAAAGTTAGGGGGAGGGTTGAACATTTGAGCAGATCCCTACATCAAAAATGTGTTTTGTAAAGAAACTATATGTCAAATTACAGCTATTTGCTTTCAGCTTTCAGTTATTTTGTTTTGTACTTTTCATGTGTCAGTATTTTTTTCATTTCACTCCTCTATTCTGTACTACAAGTAAGTCTCTTTAGAGCAATAAGATCTTTAAAATCCCTTTAGTGTTTAGAAATGTCAACAATTCAGTAGATTATACTTGATGAATAGGCCAGATAGAAAAAAACCTGCCTCTAGTTTTTATCTCAAGTGAAGTAAGGTGCTTTGAAGAGCACTTGATTTGAGATTCAGAAGCCTGCCACTATTCAGCCAGACACTCTTGAGAGCTGTTAAGTCCTGACCCATAGCATGAAAACAGGTTGCAGGGAGGGAAGAAACACCAGTAAGAAATATATTTTTGTACTCCCTGCGTAATTATTTCTCCAAAATACCATTTAAACCTTTCTTCCTATAAAGAAGTAAAAACCTAAGAGACAAGGCAACCTTATCAGACCATCTTATTTGAGTATTTTGAATGCAGCTGGAACTTGCCAGGGGGAACAGCTACAGCACTGG